>NW_007726631.1:625739-627633 GCF_000696425.1 Galeopterus variegatus | reverse complement strand
TGGGATAAATGTCATAGAAAAAAATACTACCTTGAAACTAACTTTGACAGCCTCCGGAGGAGGTTGAATAATCCAACAGAAATAAAATTTGCAGTAGGTATTTCCCATTCTGGAAGCTACCATTATTTTTATTACTAAACACAAACCAAAGTCTTGATAATGAGGCAAAAATACTTGTCTATAGAACTCAATTGCAAGATCACCAGTTTTAGAGAGGACTAATACATAGTTTTTCAGGATGGTTTGTAAAAGTGTTTTGATAAAGGCTGCCTTCTTTAATTTGTTTTTCCTGTGTGATAGGGAATGGGCATTTTCACCAAGGTGTGCTATCACCCATGTTTACCTCAAGAGAAAGGAGTGGAAATTAAGTCACACTTCCCTCTGGATTCACCTATGTCACAAGTTTATTGGGAATCGCTCATGGTACTGAGCACTGTTCTAGGCACTGGGAGCAGAGTGGTAAGCTAGGCAGAAACTCTTCCTACATGCTTAGTCTTCAACTGACTTGACCACTATCACTTAAATAGTACGATGAGAAAAGTCACTCAGCAGTTAAGCCCTAACAAACAGAGGAGGATGTATTTCTCTCAGCTCAAAGCGGGAGTGGTCCTTGGGGGCTGGAGAAGAAAGGGATGAATGAGGAGATGGCAATTGTACTGGATCTTGAAAATGGACAAGATTGGAATAGGGAAAAGGAGGGTGGGGGGTACTGTGGGAGGGAGAAGAAAGCACTTTTGACCACAGAAGGAACTCTGCTATTTTGGCCAAATTTCTTTGTAGTCTCCAACCAACCCTTTATACTTACACAGGCTCTTCCACTACTTCAACATCAGTAGTTAACCTTTCTTAGAAGTTTCCTAGTCTAGCGCTGAGTGGCATCTTTGCAAGCGCATGCTCAGTTTCTGCTTTTCAAGAAGAGTTCAATTTAACATTTCACCTTGCAATGGTAATGTTATAATTTTAACTATCATTTACTGAAGCTTTAAGTGCTAGGCACTGCAGAAATGTTTTACATAGATTTTCTGATTTGATTCTCACAACATCCCTACGTGTTGGGCGCTATTAACCCCGTTTGCTAGATCTGAGGTGCAGAGAGGCTTGCCCAGGCCACGGAACGAGTTACTCCTGAACAGGACTTCTGATCGCTAACGGTGCTCCATCAGATCAGAGAATTTGTAAACCCTAGAGTTTCTCCTAGCCGAGTGTGGCCATCGAGAACTGTCCGTTTTGACCTCAGATGATTCTTGTTTCTCCCAGAGCCGGATAAGCTGCAAACTTGTTGGAAGCAAAGAAGGGCCATGGGGAAGAAGTGAGAAGCCTTTGCAGAGAGACCACCTGAGTCCTGCTCCAGACCTCCGCTCCCCGAACGCGCGCCCACGGACCGCGGCCGTGGCTGCTGCGAGGACGCAGGTCCCCACGTCACCAGTCTTTCTTCTCCGCCACACCTGCGCTCCGGACCCAAAGCACATTCGCAAAGAGCGGAACTTTGCTGCGGCGGTGGTCGGCGGGGACCCACGGCAGCCAGGGCCGATCGCAGCACCCCCGTAGTCTCTGTGCCAATAGAGCGAGGTTCGCCCTTGGGCCGGGGCCGGCGGCCCGCGTGCCGAGACCGAGCCCGAGCCCCGCCAGGTGGCCGGGAGGCTCTCTCCTCCAGGCCATTCTCCAGGGAGCGGGATCGGGAAGTAGAGGACGGCGGGGCGGGGCCTGCCACACAAAGTCCCCGACCCGGGGACGTCACGGGCCAGGTGCGTGTGCGACGGGGGCGGAAGTCCACCGTGCGCCTCCCCTCTGCGCGCAATTCCCACCTCCCAGCGAGGAGCCCGGGCGGGCCCCCGGCTCCATTTTCCGGCGGCGGCCACACCCGGAGCCGCGCCTGGGGCCGGGCAGGAGCCGA
>NW_007726631.1:568859-624773 GCF_000696425.1 Galeopterus variegatus | reverse complement strand
GGGAGGGCACCGGCGGGCGCCAGGCTCGCGCCCCTACCTGCCCGCTGCACCCCGTGAGCTCCCCGCCCGCCCGGCGCTCCCTCCTGCTGCCCCGAGGTGGGAAAGGGCTGGGCAGGCTGCGGCGAACTCGGACCTGGGGCCTCGGAAAAACGGCTGGGCTGGGGCGCAGGAGGGGGGTTGGAACCTGTCGAAAGTTCTCTTTCGCTTCCCGCGACACCCAGGCCCTGGCCTCCTCTTCTGGCTGTGATCTGTGGGTGGAGCGTACCCGGGGCGGGAGCACCTTTCCCGGGGATCGGGGGCTTTGTTTGGAATCTTCTGGGACGGGAAACATGGAGGCAGCAGGGATCAACAGCCGCCCTCCTCCAGGGTCCTTGAAGTTCTCTGCGATTCCCCGGGTTCTCTAGCCGCCGATCCACGTCAGGGAACTGGGGAAACCAGGAAGACACCTGCACTCTCAGAGTGCAAAAAGGCTCCAAATCGTTTTTTCAAAAATGTACTTTACAAAGCTTAATTTTTTGTTAAATCTGCTTTGCTATTAAGAAAGTCGCCCACGTAAAGATAGTTTTAACTTAAAATTCACAAAGCCGATATTTTAACACAGCTTTTTAATACTAAGGAGAATACGCATATGTAACCGTTTTAAGACTTTTATTTAAAAGGCTACAGGAAATCTCAGGGTAGAGCCACCGTCAAATGAGGTCTTCAAGGCTACCCTCTAAAGAAAAGGTCTTCAGCCGCGGGGAGACGCGTTCAGTCCCTAGAGCTCAATTTCTTAGGCTTGGTTGCTGTCTGTGCTCAAAGTGGCTTTTGAAGTGTTGTTTTTCTGTTTGTTTGCTAAAGGGATTGCACATATTAAGAAATGTATCAGGTTTATGCTGCAAGTATAGGTGTGGGCTCACCACAGAAACTTCACAAATACATCTCCAGGAAGATTAGATACCAAATCATACTCAGTTTTCTTGTATAATGATTAAAGTTTAAAATGGAAGTACATTCACTGTACTAAAAGTTATAATTTCCAAAATATGAACTTCTCCCTATCCCGGAGTTGTGGGGGAGGGAGAATGTGTGTGTGTGTGTGTGTGTATGTGAATATGGATATAAAGATTATAAACATATAAAGATATGTATAGATCTATAGATATAGATAAAGCAAAACAGAGAAAAACATGACTGAACTAACCTACAGATGTCAGTGAACTCTCACAAGGGGATGATAATTAGGATTTCCAGACCTCTGGCACACGCAATTCATCTTATTTGCCCATTTCATTTTGCCGGTGTCATTGAGGTAATTTTCAACAAAAGTTTGTTTTGTTAATAAAACTTTTCTAAGATAATTTTGGACTTTGTTTTTGGCCTCAGGAACAGCAGAGCAACTCATCTCGATGCTTCCTGGCCAAAGAGAATGATACCAAGCTAACAGCACCCGGCTCACTTTGAGGGCTAAATATTAAATTCCTTCCATATAAGAAAAGAAATTACCTTTAATCTTCAAATGGTATCGCAAACAGGTCAATTCATACACTCACAGAGAAATATGTAAATAACTTAGGCATATTTTTCACTTTAGCAATTCGGTGTTTTTACTTTATTGGGCAATAAAAGTGACTATAGCCAACTGAACAGGTGTAGAATTCTTGGACTATTCTATGTATTTTCTATAATACTTTCATGATGCAGATTTGCGCATGTTTATTTTTGGTCAAAGAAGAGTGGGCAATTTAGCAATTCGGTGTTTTTACTTTATTGGGCAATAAAAGTGACTATAGCCAACTGAACAGGAGTAGAATTCTTGGACTATTCTATGTATTTTCTATAATACTTTCATGATGCAGATTTGCGCATGTTTATTTTTGGTCAAAGAAGAGTGGGCAATTCAGCATTTTGCACCTAATGTACTTGAGGTTGAAGTGTAGTCTTTTAGTAAAAAATAGAAAGCAAGTCATCGGACAGAAGTAGTTCCTGAGGAAACAGGTCCTTCATAGGAAGGTATATAAATTGTAGTCTGTTGTTGGGCCAGAGTTCACTTGCAAGCAACAGAATTTACTCTGGCTAGTTAAAGGAACAAGAGATTTATTTCAGGGCGTTCAGTAGACGACGTAAGTCTAGGAAGGATTGAGGAAACAAGCCAGCTTGAGCTGTCAGCAACAACTTAAGGGCCACAGGGCAGAACCCAATCACTTAGCGAGCTGCTGCCTCTCCTGTGATCAGGAACCAGGAAACCACACTGCCACTCCCACAGTCTGGAAACTACTGTGATCAGGATGCTACTTTTGCTCCCAGCTCCAGACCCATGCCCCACGTGCTAGGATGCATAGCAAAATGGATTCCTATACCTCGCCTCTAGGTGCCCACAAATCTAGGGATTGGACGCTAGAGTCGTAATAAGACTGCTGCAGAAAACTCAACTATATCCACATCTGTACTTACAGCAAAAACAACAGACACGTAGCTTCTACTCTACTTCTTTCTTTCAGATCTCACGTAAATACTGATTGAACCCAAATCACATTCAGAACCAAACTTGCAAGGGAGTCTATGATATGTGGTCCTTAGCCTTCCTCCGCAGTCCAGTGAGGCACACCAGAGTGTTAGCCACACAGCTATCTCACTCAGTCACTTAGGCCAGTTCTTTCAAAATGGAAGGCGACAATTTCCTGAATAAAATCAGAGAATCTTTTCTCTTCAAGGGTTCTTTATCTGAGATCCTTCAACTCTCAAATGGTCCGTAGAATTCAGGGGGTTCCTAGCAATGGCAGGGAGGTAATTACATATATATTTTCATTAACCTCTAACTGAAATTTAGCATTTATTTAAACTATAAGTGTAAGAAAGACACTGCAATAGTCTTAGGGGTAACTGACTTTGTAAAATACAATTCACAATTTTTTTAATTAATTAATTAATTTTAATTGGCACATTGTTATTGTACGTACTTATGGGGTAAAATTTGGTATTTTGAAAAAATCTTCAATTCCACACTTTTATTTTTCTTTTGCTGGCCAACACAGGGATTGAGCCCGTGACCTTTGTGTTATCACCACTACATTCTAACCAACTGAGCTGACTGGCCAGCTTCACAAATATTTTCACATCACATTAGTTACCTCAAAATACCATTTATTCTGAACATCAGTAATAGACTTTCTAGTAGATCTATTATTTAATGTGTTAATAAAGTGCATGATATTACTGCATCACAAACTGGTATTGTTTAAAACAATTCTGATAACTATTTCAGTATAATTGGATTCACTCATAATCCAATGTATTTTATTTTGTAAATTTAAAAACATTATTCTGAGAAGGGGTTCACAGACTGCTAAGGAGGTATGTGGGGTGGGATTTTCTGATGGTTGCCTCAATTTTGCCTTTGACTAATTAAGCTTGCCCTTTAAAATCAAACTACATTTTAAGGGTTCAGTGACAGCAAATCATAGTGTGGGCAGGTATATTTAGTAGTGTACTAGTTTGCTAGGGCTGCTGTACAAAGTACAAAAAACTGGGTGGCTTAAAAAAACTTTATTGCCTCGCAGTTCTAGAGGCTGGAAGTCCAAAATCAGGGTATTGGCAGGGCCATGCTATCTGGAAAGATATAGGTTTCAACCTACAGAGGCAAGAAAGCTCCTTGAGTCTTCCTGGCATGTGGTGGCTTTTCAGCAATCTTTGGCATTCCTTCTCCTGGACTCCAATCCTCAACCTTTACATGGTGCTCTCTTTTGTCTCTTCATATCGTTTTTACTCCGTGCACGTCTGTGTTTGTGTCCAAATTTCTCTTCTAAGAATGCCTGTCATATTGGATAAGGGCCCAACCTAATGACCTCAACTTGGTTAAATCTGCAAAGACCCTATTCCCAAATAAGGTAGTTAACATTTCTCTTTGGGGACAGAGTTTAACCTATAGCAAGTAGGTTTAACTGTCTATAAGTTATTGATAACATCAGAGTCAGGCTTAATGTTCTAATATGCAACCCATAAGAATATTCAGTTATTATATCCAGAGATTTTTGGAACATATGATTTGTTTTTTGTTTTTGTTTCTAAAAATGAGAAGGTAGTGGGAAAATGGTAACCCTTAACAGAAGTTTTCTTTAATTATAAACTTAAGGCAAAATACTTTGCAAAAAAGACACGAGCATTCATTAGTCTAAATTCTCCCTGATTGTTAGAAATACCTGCTGAGCTAAATTACAATTGCCAAGGCTGAGGTCCAGAAGTAGATATTGAAAGAAACTTCCCAGTATCAGACAGGTGTAAAAGTGAGAATTACTGGTCAAAATTTTGCAAAATAGTTTATTCATGAATAAAGTATACAAATATTTATATGGGAAAAGATTGCACATTGGATAGAGATTGGTAGTTTTGAAAACTGACAAATAGTGGTAATCAGAAACCTTAATTGAAATCATAACTGAGCTTTAGGTCTTTTTAAGCATTTCTTCAGCACAGCTTTTTTTTCCTGTCTTTCAATGTGCCACAAATTTCACCAGCTTTGATAACACTTTTCAAACACATAGTTCATATAGGATGAAGGGTTGTCCTCTCAGTTTAGTTTATCTTAATGTATCAGAAGTATATCATATATGATATTACACTTTTTAATTTCAAATTATTAACAAAATTTATTGAGCTTTCATCATATGCAAAGGTTGGTAATTAAGGTGAGGGAAGCTAGAACACCAGCTTTATACTGTAGTCTAATGATAAGATGAGAAATGCCCACAAGAAAAGACACTAACCACATTTGACCACTATTTAGTGCATCCCTGCTTTATGCGAGGCAATGTGCTAGACACTGGGGGACTGTGAAAAAGCCAGGCATGGTCTGCCCTCATGGTGTTTACGGTCTAGTAAGCAGATGAGAAATGCCCACAAGAAAAGACACTAACCACATTTGACCACTATTTAGTGCATCCCTCCTTTATGCGAGGCAATGTGCTAGACACTGGGGGACTGTGAAAAAGCCAGGCATGGTCTGCCCTCATGGTGTTTACGGTCTAGTAAGTGGTACAGCAAGTAAATGGCTAACTTCCAAAAGGGTAGTGATAAGATACTCATAAACACACAGCACCATGGAGCCTACTGAAGGAGCAACCAGCCCAACACTGGGTGTCCCAGGAAAGACCTGAGAATAATTATAAATTAGTGAAATGACATGAAGAGAAGGAAGGAGAAGAATGTTCTAAGTAGAGAAAGCTGAAAACAAGAGTACATGGTTGTTTGGAAGAACTAAAAAACTTCGTTGTTGCTTGAACTTAGAACAAGAGGCAGGAGAATGTGTGGTAAGATGAGTCTTCAACCTTCAAGCTAGCAGAAGCCAAAAAAGGCTCCTTGCCAAGTGAGTGTTTTCAGGGAGGTGTTCAGATCACTAAGTGAATGAAAAGGTGGTTTTTGGTTGAGATGGCCAGGAAAGGGTCAAGAAAGAAGAGATAGGGTTTGACTGACTAGGCACAGTTTTGCCTGATGAAAAAAAAAGAAAAAGAAAAAGGAAGGAGTCATTGAGGACTTTCTGTGCTGTGGTTAATGACAGGCAGAAAAACCCAGAGACCATGTGTTGGCCAGGAAAGGGTCAAGAAAGAAGAGATAGGGTTTGACTGACTAGGCACAGTTTTGCCTGATGAAAAAAAAGAAAAAGAAAAAGGAAGGAGTCATTGAGGACTTTCTGTGCTGTGGTTAATGACAGGCAGAAAAACCCAGAGACCGTGTGCACACTGGAGGGAGGTACGGCCTGGCAGGAGCGGAGGGACAGTTTGGGAGCAAAGTGGGAGGCATTTTGCTTGTCACACTGCCTGAGGATGCATTTAGTTCCCAACTCCAGGGATATTTAATCTCCTACAATCTGCAGAACCTTCAAGAAGAATTGGCCACTTGTATAGAATTTTCTTATTCAAAATGCTAGTAGCATCCACATTGAGAAACAGTGATAGGGATTCATCTTACTTATCTGGATCCTCTTTTTAAAATGCAAAGGTCTCTCGGGTTGATTAAGCTCTGATATATTCATTCACTCAACACATATTATTGAGCACCTACCCTGTTCACTGAGCACCTACCCTGCCAAACACTGTTCTAGGTCCTACATCAAAATCACACTTTAATGTGAATTGTTTTCATCGGTCTAGTGCTGATTGGGGGATGGGAGGGCAGACCTGGATGGAGATGAACAGAGATGAGACAGTTCAAAGTTCTCCTGTTCTAAAATACCTCCATCCTACTACTCTTTCAAGTTCACTACAATGCAAATTTTTTTTTAAATTGAAATTAATTGTCATGGCCACTGCCTCATCTTAAGTGATTCCACTCTCCTTAGATCTCAAAAGTGCTAACTGAGAAATTGGGCAAGGGCTCTAGCTCAGGCATCGTCTTCTTTTACCACGATTAATCATCTCTTCCAGATACCTCCTTCGTTTACTTCCACTTCCTCAGTATTTCGGGGTTTCTTTCACCTCTAGGAACCCACAGTGTATCTCACCCGTTTTCTGACCAATAACAATGGAGGGATATGCAGTACAGGCATCCCCTGAAGACATATCAGATAGGTGTGGGAGGCGGGGAAGGAAGAAGGTGGTAATGGCAGCAGCTAAGAGAGTGCTGCCCTTAGGACAGTGCATGGAAAAGTTGAGAAGCTCCCAGTGACCTGGTTATGCAACCCCTGCCTGCCATTGAGCTGCACTGCCCTGCTGTTGATAGTTTAGCATCTCTCCTTCCTACTCAAAGGATTTCCCAGGATGTGAGCTTAACATTTCTGCAGCCTGTTCTCTGGAAATTGCGTCCTTCTAGCCACTCAGACCTATGACTTCAGCACCCTTAGACTCCTACCTCCATCCATCTATCAAGTTTCCATTACCCAATTTGCTGGTCTCATTATGTCTTCCCTGGCTTATTATTTTATGACTTTAATCTGCAAACTGTCTCCTGCCTTTTATATCGCACAGTACTGCCAGAAAATCTTTCGGAGGCACTAGTGTCATAGTATCCCTAACCAGAAACTGGCAATGACTCTCCACTCCTTATAAGTTAAGTGAAGGGGCTGAGCCCGTGGCGCACTCGGGAGAGTGCAGCGCTGGGAGTGCAGCAGCGCTCCCACCGCGGGTTCGGATCCTATATAGGGATGGCCAGGATGGCCGGTGCGGTCACAGCGCTCACTGGCTGAGCGCGGTGTGGCCGGTCTCAAAAAGGACAAAAAGAAAAAAAAATCAGTGAATATCTTTAGCACACTTGTCCTTATTTTCTGCTTGACACTGTCACATAGTCTAGGTGCCAAACTGTACTACTTCTCTTTCTTTATTCTCCATGTTCTGGTGTATGCTGTCTCAGATCTGTGCATGTTCCTTCCTTCTGTTATCTACACAGATTCTGCCCCGTCTTCAAGGCCAAGCCCATTGCCAGCCACCTCCTTCCCTAAACCTCTCCTGATTTCCCCAGCAGGAAGTAATTTCTGCCTTTTCTGAGCTCCCAGAAGTAGTTTTGTAGCTGTTGTGTACCCAGTTTAGGTTCCCCACCTCATATTGTAGTAATTTGTGTACACTTTATTTCTCCTACTAAACTCTAAGCTTCTTCAGAACAGGATCTTTTTTGTTATTTATCTATAAACTACCTAAATGTCTTGGACACCAAAAGAGCTTTTGTGTTTGGAAAATCTGGAATAGTCATCTGAATTCCATTTGTGTAGGAGAAATATCTAATGCCCAGAGAGGTTAAACAGTAAATTTTCGTTTAACTTTAATACATTCAACAATCATTAATTATGCTTCTACTGAATGCCCAATAGTCTTCTAGGTTCACATGAACTGTCCACCCCAATCATGGAGCTTACAGTGAGGAAATGAGGGATGTAGGGGAAAGAACTTGACACTTTGAACATCCATTGTGTGCTAGTCACTGGACTGAGTGAATGTTAATAATGGACAAAGCTGGATAAGAACCCAAGGTCACCTGACACCAGATGCATGTCTGTCAATCCAGAGGCATCTCTGTGATTTCCCCTTATAGCAGTTTTCTACAGTTAGTTATCAATAAGGTCTGAACTTTTGGAACTAAATAATTCGGTTTCATTGCAAGTTAGAATTCTAGAAAACAAAACAAAAATAAAAAAAAGAAATGTAAATTATGATTTCCCTAATTTCACAAATATAGCCCTGCAAAAGTATCCCTGCAACTTTATGAAGTCCCTGATTTTCACTTTTTTCAATCTCGCCAATCCATTTATTTGAGGCCAATTGAAAATGCCTGTTTTCCACTTTGGACCTTGAAGTCAAATCTTGGTCAATTTTTGGTGGTTCCTTTAGTTTGCCTTTCTGACAGACCAGTGCCATCTGCTGGCGAGAAGGGACAATCTGAAGCTTTTGGTTTTCTCAAACTGAAAAAAAAAAAAAAAGTTTTCATTTTATTTTATAGTGCAATTTTCAGGAATACATTGCAACAAAGAAGTGGAAATAGCCCACAGTTTTTGCCTATCAAGCTACATGAAATGTATTATATAGATTTACTCATATTTTGCCTGATTCCAAAAGCATTTGTGACAATTACAGAAAACACATACCAATAAAATGGTAACATTTCAAAAATGATAACTGCTGAGGATCAGTGAAACAAACTAGAAGAAGGATAAACCAGGGAAAACATTACTTAATGTAATCCTATTGTAGTCGATTAATACTTGTAAAGTGAAAAATCTTTTTGTGATAAGAATAACTCACAGTTACTGAATTTCCTGATTTAGAATACATCTTTTCACACATTTCTCTGTAACTAAGGGCTCATTACCCAGTTTACAAATTATCCAGGCTCTCTGTTTCCCTTTCGCCTGCTAGTCTGTGCTTTTACACAATGGTTTTCAAAAGTGTAATCCTAGGACCAGCAGCATCACAATGTTAGAAATACAAATACTTGGACCCCACCCCAGATCTACTGAATCAGAAACTCTATGGTGGAGTCCAGCAATCTGTGTTTTATGATTCTGATGAGACTCTATCTTATTAGGAAATAATTTGGAGTAGAAAAGCAGATTAAATATTAAAAAGCCTACTTTTAGCTATTTGTTAGTGACTCTGATTTTTGTTAATAGTTTAGGGGCCATGGAATTTGACACTGAATAAAATAGTGTTGACTTTTATGAGCCTTCAGTTTATTTGTCTATACCAAGGAAAAAAGAGGAGCTGTCCATGATTACACAAAACTTTACTTGAAATAAGAATTCACAACATGTTTTAACAAGTGAAGTGTAGCACAACATTGCTAAATCCAATTTTACAAATCTTTGAGTTGGGCTGGCTGGTTAGCTCAGTTGGTTAGAGCAGTGTTGTAATACCACGGTCATGGGTTTGGATCCCCATACCAGCCAGCCACAAAAAAAAAAAATCTTCAAGTCAGTAAAATGATTCCAAAGAAAATGTCTTCCTCTGTGAAGCTAACTTCAGTATGACTCACCTAAAATTATATTTTTACATCGAGATTAGCCTGAACATCTAAAAAATAGGCGAAAGATTATGAAAATCATGCTTTATTACAGTCAGATGTAAAGTATTTACTATCCAAAGTTCAAACTCAGATTCAAAACTTAAAAAGTAAAGTTCAAAATATTGCTTTTCTTGATTGTTTGTTTTTTTTTAATTAGCAACTGTGAAAAATATAATTACATATTTAAATCAGCTGTTGAGTGAGGCTACCATATGAATATATAAATCTCTGGGTCATTTATAAGTCGTATTTTTAAGTTGATATTTTCTAAATAAGTTATGATGTTGAGCCATTAAATAAGAAATTTTATAAAGACTCCCTTCCCTCCACTCCCTTCCACCCCCCAAAAAAGAAGATTAAGAGGAAGAAAGTATGGTAGGTGAAATTCTAACATAAATCTAGCCTACATCAGATTTATCAGAGCAGCTCACCAAAATCATTGTCCTGCCCTGACTGTACTGGGTCAATTAAACCCTTCTTAACGTGTAAGTTTCTACAACTACAAAGATCCTGCCAGAACCTTCTTTGTGGCTACACAGGCTACTAAAGACCAGGCCTCCAGCTCTGCCAGTGCAAACAGAAAAATCATGATGTGTGATCAGAAAAAATAAACAAATGGCCTCCGTCGCTTTTATTTTATCTCATTTTATTTCCTTTAGATTACTTCAGCCAAAGCTGAAAATGCTTTAAGAATAGATTGGGGATAAGTTGAGGACCTTCAGGGCAGTTTATGATTTGGCAGCCTCTATAGTAGAAGGGAGAAACAACGAATTTAAAAATATTCTGCCAGGTCAGAAGGGTGGGTAAGAAAGGGAAATACACAGGTGTGATATAATGATGTAGTGGTCCTGAGGTGGGCATGAATTTAAACAACAACTGACACACACTAGATCATCTCTCTTTGAGTCCCGAAGATCATCCGTTGACCACACTACTCACCTTCTCTATGAAGTTTTTTCTGGCTGAATGGAAATAAGAAGCCACTATAATGCCTCAAAGTTGAAGCAGTATTTTAAACTACTTTGTATCCTCTACATCCCATCTGTAGTAAGATATCTGTTAGTCTGAGTATAGACATTTAAGGGGTCACCTCACCACAGAATCATAGAATCACAGAAAACTTCAAGATCATCTTCCTTAGGGGAAGACTTCTGATAGAGAACCTGTCGGCCAGGAGCAGCTGTCATCCAGTGACTCAGGAGTCCTCCTGGAGTCTTGTCAAACCTATCAAGTGACTTCAGAACAGGAAGTCTTTTCTAAAGGTGCTGACCTTGAGAACAAAGAAGACATTGATTGTATTTTGCAGTGATGTTTGACCTTCCCTTATGCCTCTGCCAAAAAAATTCTTTTTCTTGTTAGTTACCAGGGAGTCCAGTTTTTACAAGATGCACAGGATCCAACGACAGAAATAATATAATAATAATGATGTTTAGTAAATTGGAAAAGCTTTTGAAGGATTTTTCTGGTTCATCTAAAAACACTACTTCTTTGGATTACAGGGACTAGAGGCTTACTTTTCCTTTTCAGTCTTAAAGGCATATTGCACATGACATTTTTCTGTCACCAAGTTCCTTGTGAGAAAAGAAATCACAGATTTCATGTTCAAAAGAAACCATCATGGTTATCACGTTTAGCCATTCCTCTAATGCTTGAAACCCTTTTACAGCATACCCACAGGAGGTCACTCAAACTTACAGGTGGAGATGTTCAGAAGAAAGTGCAGAGAGTGGGAGAGGAGGGCTGAAGGCATAGTGTCAGTGTATCCCATTCACATTGCCTGCAGCATGCTAATTGTTGGGAAATGTACATAATCTCCATGGTCCTCTGGAGAGGACCAACTTGTACAACCATCAGATCCTAGTTATTACAGCAGCTTCCAGTAGAGAAACGTGGCCAAGGTTTCTCAACCTCTGCACTTGGCCATTTGGAGCCAGATAATGCCTAGTTGTGGGGGCTGTCCTGTGCATTGTAGGGTATCCAGCAACATCTCTGCTCTCCACCTACTAAATGCCAGAAGCATTCATCTCTCCCCCACCCAACCCTGTTTTGACAACCAAAAATGTCTCCAGACATTACCAAATATCCCCAGTGGTGGGAGGAGTGGGGCAGGGCAAAATCATCCCCAGTGGAGAACCACAGGTCTAAATTAAGAATGTGTTCTGTGAGACACAGAGTCCAAGGAAACAGATCCAAATTACGTTACTTTAGAAAAGACTACTTAAGATCTTAACTGTTTCTCCATCAAATAATCAAACAGTTCCTCGGGTGACAAAATGTTGGCGCAACTCTTGTTTTTTTGTACAAGGTGTGTGGAACACATTTTAATCCATCATGTTTTATTAAGTGTCTGTGAAAACAGGTTACAACAATAGTTGCTATAAAACTGTAGACAGCGTAACTGTATTACCCAGATTCCAAGACACCCTCAACTGTAAGGTGCACATCAGTTTCTTTAGTGTAACATACATAGAGAAAAGTGCACATATCACAAGTGCACTGAACCTTCACAAGCCGAAAACACCATGTCACCAGCGGCAAGGTCAAGAAACAGATGGCCAGCACCACAGAGGCCCCCTCGTGCTTCTGCGAGTCCCTACCCACCCCTGTAGGTGGCCATTGTCCTGACATCTAGGAGCATAGAATAGCTTTGCCTGTTTTACACTGGCTTCTTAGATACACACCAATTTACTAACAGCTTTTTGAGAGAGAAAAAAGAAACATTAAATTAAAGATGTCCAAAGCTTCTTACGTTCATCCTAGTTCCTTAACTGAACCCACTGATCACTCCCAAAGTTTTCTCTCCAGCCAGAACATCTTCTATGAGCTCCAGTAAAAGCTCTGCTATCCACTAGGCCGTTCACGCAGAACACATAAAACCGCTCCTGCCTCGCATCTCACTCCCCTCTCAACGCCACCCCACTTACTGCTCCCCATTCTCTCTCATGTCGCGAAACAGCCCCCACTCACCCAGGTACTCCGGTCAGAATTCTAAGGGTCATGTTGACAGCTCTTCCCTCATTCCATCCGTCCACAGGTTTTGTTGCCTCTGCCTTCAGAATATACCAAAGGTACCCACTTCCCATCCTCTTTACTGCAGCCCCCAGGGCTCAAGCTAGTGTAATCCACTGCCTGGCCCACTGCAGTGACTACTGCCTGGTCTCCATACGTATTTGTTCTTGTCCCTTATTGGCCATTGTCCATACAGCAGCCACAAGGAGTTTTTTCAAACATCAGTTGGTTTGTATCATTTCCATGCTTAAAAGCCTCCAGTGGCTTCCTCTTACACTTGGAATGAAGTTCAAAGTCTTCTTCATGACCAGGTACTGGCCTACCCCTCTGACATCATCATCTTCACTGGTTCACCCTCTCTAGCAGCACCAACGATCACACCAATATCACTCCCTGATGGAGTTTGGATGTGTTGTCCCCTCCGAAACTCATGTGGAAATTTGATCTCCAATGTGGCAGTGTTGGAAACTGATTGAGTCATGGGGGCAGATCCCTCATGAATGGATTAATACTCTCCCTGGGGGAGGAGGGATTAATGAGTGAGTTCTCGCTCGATTAGTTCTCATGAGAGCTGTTGCTTAAAAAGACCTGGCACCTTCTCCCTCTCTTGCTTGTCATGGGGGCAGATCCCTCATGAATGGATTAATGCTCTCCCTGGGGGAGGAGGGATTAATGGAGTGAGTTCTCGCTCGATTAGTTCTCATGAGAGCTGTTGCTTAAAAAGACCTGGCACCTTCTCCCTCTCTTGCTTTCTCTCACTTGCTTCTTCTCGCCATGTGATCTGCTTGTACCCGCCGGCTTTCTGCCACTTTTCCGCCGTGAGTAGAAGCAGCCTGAGGCCTGTGCCAGATGCAGCTGTCCCAGAATCATAAGCCAAATAAACCTCTTTTCCTTATAAATTACCCAGCCTCAGGTATTTCTGTTATAGCAACACAAAAGGGACTAAAAGCTGTTCCCTTTACAGGCTTTGCCTGCCTTGTGCCCTGACTTCATTCTGGTCTCTGTGCAGATGCAACCCCTGCTGAGAGTCCCCCTGCACGCCCAGATCACTCTCTACCATCCCATCCCATCCCTGCTTTAGTCTTTTTTATAGCTCGTATCACAACCCACTTTTGTCCATCTCCCAACATGGAAGAATCTAACAGGAGGGTAAGAACATTCTGTTACTGACTATATTATAGGAGCTCAGAAAATTGAGGGTTTGAATAAATCCTCATTTCAGAAATTTCAAGATGAGGAACATGCAAGAATTAGACTTGAGGAAATGCCATCAGAAGCAGTACTTATTGAATGCCAGTCACTACAATAGTATTTCATGTATTATTTTTTTAATTTGCACAACAACCCTGGACAATGGGTATATTAGGTTGCCTTCAGATGAAAGTAACAAAACCCAACTACAAGTTTAAACAAAACAAAGATTTAATATCTCATAAGAAAAGATCCAGAGATAGAGTGGCTTCAGGTTGGACCAATTATGTAACTATTTTTGGTTTCAGTTTGGCTAATCTACTATTTTAACTTTCCCCTCATGGTTTCAAGGTGACTATAACCTTTCCAAATGTCACATCTTTACTAACAGTCTCTTTAAAAAGTTCCCCTCATGGTTTCAAGGTGACTATAACCTTTCCAAATGTCACATCTTTACTAACAGTCTCTTTAAAAAGTGAAGCACTTTAAAAAGTGAAGCTGTGCATACCCTTTTCTTATCTGTGAGGAGAAAGCTTGTCCAGGATCTCCCGATACCTCATTGGCCAAAATTCTCTTACACTTTTATACCTAAACCAGCCACCATCAAAGTGACGGAGAATATCATGTGAAAGAGACTGAAATGTTAGGTAAAGCCCTGTTTTCCATGGGGTACCACCTAAGCCTTCATGAATTCATGTGACCAGAGATGCAGATGGGAAAAGGCAGACAAGACTGAGAAAACCCAAATCAAAGACGGATTCCGATGAATCAGTGTATAAGTGGAAGGTAGGAAAGTGAAGACGATAAATTTCGAGTTAACTTCAGTTTGGAATTATATAGTAAGAGAGGGATATAGAGCAGTAGATTAAATGTTAGCAGAAGCAAGGGAGAGGTCTGTTTGTTTTAGGATAAGGAAGACCTAAATGTGTGTTGTTAGCCAATAGGAAAGAAATAAACATGTTTGATTAGTCAGTGGAGAGGGAATATAAAGGGTGAGTGTAAAGATCAAGGTTGTGGAAAAGATAACTGTGGGGGAACAAGTAGAAGTGTTGAAAGCAGCACAGATGGTGGTTAACCTGGGAAAGGAGTCAGGTACCTCTTCCCTGGGGAGAGAAGGGAAGGACAGATGGCCGAAGATACAGTCTTCAGCAAATAAAATGTGGGGTCATCTCACAAGAGTGAGTGAGTCCAGAGGTGAATGGGTCACCTCCTGAAACTTGGAGTGCCTGTTTTAGGAATACAGTAAGAGTGAGACAAAGACAAGGTGACTAATTTATAGTCCGAGCACACTTTTGAGGATAAATGGGATGCTAAGGGATGGGATACCTGTACAACAGGTGTCAACCTGTACTTTGCTCAGCAAATGTAAACATGGTCACCCTAGAAAGGAGCCACCACTCCTGTGGAGGGAGTAGATATTACAGGGCATGAATGTGTGAGGAATCCATTCAGCCATTGTGGCCTTCTCCAGCAATGGGTCAGAATCCATAGTAGGTTTACAGAGTTGGGGGGAAGGTGAGGCAGAAATATAAGAGGGTCGAGAAAATGAAGGCTCCCTGGCTATCAATGACAACATCTTTAGAATGTCTGGCAATAGTCCACTGGCACTTTCTGGTAGAATTATCTTTAATTTTAAATCTAAATAGTCACATATGACTACCATATTACTAAGTGCTGGTTTAGTTAAGCCAGGAGAAAAGTGAAGCTAATAGGAGATTAATGAACTATGAACTAAAGAAAGGGCAGCAAAATTCAAGAGCAGGAGAAGTTATTGGGCAGATTTTAGAATAAACATAACTATTTGGAAAGTACGGTGCAATGATGAAGTTCAAAGTGTGGCAGTGCCTGTGAAGAATCAAAGAGAAGAGCTGGTGGAATTGAGAAGTCAAAATATGTGCAGTTGTGTGTGTGTGTGTGTGTGTGTGTGTGTGTGTGTGTGTGTGTGTGTGTGTGTGTGTCCCACAGGGATGATGGATTTTGTTAGCTGGGGAGGCACCTCACATACTAATGGCCTTGAAGAAAGGTAAGTGGGTCCTGGAGAACATGAAATGAAAACCATAGGGTGGGGAGGAAAGGATCAGTGAATGGCTAAGAGTCAGGAGGCAGATTATTTTTTCTGTTTTTTAAGATAGTTTTTTAGTGTAGATGAAGGACAGTGTAGATTCCTCCCTCCGGTCCTGGTCATTGGGGGAAAGCAAAGGGGAAACTTAAAATTCATTTCCTTTTGACAAAGGTAGTAGTGGTGCTTGGACTTTTTTTTTTTTATGTCTCTAATATCGAAGGTGGTATGTTATTCACTAATAATGTTTTTAAACTGAAATGAGTGATATATTAAATCAAATAAATAATTTTATTTTACAGATCTGCTTTAACCTTGGAAATGGACTTCACTTAGAGGTAAGAAACAAGCGAATTATTTCTGTCTTTTAAACTCAGAGGCTTAATTTCATGGCAGACAGTTTGGCTGTGCCTTACCAGATTAAAAATGCACGTTGCCTTAGACCGTGTTGTTCCCATTCCAACAAGGGCAGAGGAACATGTATCCAGGGATGTTCAAAGCAGCATGTTTTGACAATCTAAATCGACCAGTAGGGGAATGGTAAAATAACTTATGGTACAGGGAAGATTGCCCACGATGAGGTGATGAATGAAAAATCAAGGAGCAGAAAGAGTCGTCATAGTCCATTTAGTGTCGCTGTTAACAGAATACCTGAGGCTGGGTAATTTATTTTAAAAAGAGGTGTATTTGGCTTACAATTCTGTTAACTAGAAAGTCTAAGATCAGGCAGCCCGTCTGGTGAGGGTCTCATCCTGCTTCAGCTCATGGTGGAGAACTAAAGGGGAATGGACGCCTGCAAAGAGACCATATAGGAAAAGGAACAACCCACTCTGACTCTGGCCAAGAGAGCAAGAACTCACTCCTACAAGAGAGATGCCATTAATTGATTCACAAGAGATCTGCCCCCATGACCCAAACATCTCCCATGAGGCCCCTCCTCCCAACAGTGCCACATTGGGAATCCAGTTTCAACACGAGTTTTGCTAGGAACAGACCACATCTAAACCATAGCAGCAGCTGGCTGGTTAGCTCACTTGGGAGAGCATTGTGCTGATAACAAGGTCAAGGGTTCAGATCCCTGTACAGACCAGCTGCCAAAAAGAAACAAAACGAAAAACAAGCAAAAAAAATAAACTATAGCAGATATATAGTATAAGTCCATTTATAGTTATAAATGGACTATAGTCCTGCATAGTCAAAAGAAAAGGTCACAAAAGATTATCATCAAGCATTAGCAGTGAACAAGCTGTGAAGTATGAATGGAAAAGTAGAAGGAAGTTTTGTATTTTTACATCATAAATTTTAATGTTATCATTTGTAATGTTTTGTTATATAATTTAAATTTTTGTAAATTATAGATAGTTTTTTAAAAAATAAAAACAAAAAAATGACCTAGTAATAAACCAGTGTAAATATTTTAAAATCAAAAAAAACATTTTACATAGAGCAACAAAATGAGTAAAATGATAAAATAAATCTAGTATAATAATCATTTCTGATCTTAAGATACTGAGTCAGCTGTAGTGAAATTTTTCTTGGATAAAATATGTATTTTCCTATAAAATCCAACTGAAAATTTATAGAATAGTTATCAATCAAAGATTCTGAAAACAAGAGATGGGAAATTTAATCCTTTATCCAATCCTGAAAACAAATTCATTAATTGGCAGTTGCAGTAGTGTTAGTCAAATTTATATCAACAGGTTACTAAGATGTAGTCTTAAGACATTTAGTAATTTATTTTTAAACCATAAACCACCACAGAAAAGGGAAACTTTATTTTCAGTTAGTAAGAAAAAAGTTTCGACATAGTCTACTTTTAATTTGCCAAGTTGTAAGACCATTAAATTACTGTCTAGCCTTTTGAATTCCTCACTCTGGGAAGTCTTCTCTTATTGTTAAAAACAAAACCCTACTGGGCTGCCAGTTTGAAGACAATCTCTTGAATGCCTATAACGTTTGCTAGAATGTATGCATTTCTTCTTTGAAAATGAAACCTGTTAAGGGCTGGCCGAGTAGCTCAGTTGTTTAGAGCACCGTTTTGTAATGCCAAGGTCAAGGGTTCAGATCCCCGGACTGGCCAGCTGCCAAAAAAAAAAAAAAAAAAGTGAAGCCTGTTAAAAAATGCAAATCATAGGGCCGGCCCGGTGGCGCACTGCTACAGTGCTCCGCTTGGGAGCGTGGCGGCGCTCTCGCCGAGGGTTCGGATCCCACATACAGACCGGCCACTCACTGGCTGAGGGAGGTGCGGGCGCAACACCGAGGGTTGCATCCCATTGCCGGTCCCGGTCCAGTACGGGCGTGACACTGAGGGTTGCAATCCGTTGCCGGTCACAAAAAAAGGAAAAAAAAAAAAATGCAAATCATAACTTAAAATTTGCACCTTTTTTTAAAGTTTAGTAATTATAGAATACCATGCTAATGTTATATGATATGTAATAATTTTTGGCAATATTTTACTCTCACAGGTCTTAAACACAAGAAATGAAAATAAGCTGCTTCCTAAACGTACCCACCTAGTGCGACAAAAGCGGGCCTGGATCACTGCCCCTGTGGCTCTTCGAGAAGGAGAGGATCTGTCCAAAAAGAATCCAATTGCCAAGGTACCTTCTAAGAGAAGTGTGGAATATATGTTTATGATTAAAATATGATGCGAGAGCAAGAAACCATCACCGTAATTATCTTTTGGGAGTGAGATTAGAGGAGAATGAGGGAGACACTCACAGTGCATTTTGTTCTTTATTTTTTTGTATGTCTGTACCATTTGCATTTTCCAGTCTCGGTTGTGTACACACTGAAATATATAAATACCAACAAGGATTATTCAGACTGTGAAATTTAAAATATATATATGGTGTGGAGACTTTTATGTTCATTTTATTTATTTATTTATTTATTTTTTTCCTTTTTGTCTTTTTTTTGTGACCGGCAACGGATCGCAACCCTCAGTGTCGCGCCCGTACCGGACCGGGACCGGCAACGGGATCGCAACCCTCGGTGTTGCGCTCGCACCTCGCTCAGCCAGTGAGCGGCCGGTCTGTACGTGGGATCCGAACCCTCGGCGGGAGCGCCGTGCTCCCAAGCGGCGCACTGTAGCAGTGCGCCACCGGGCCAGCCCTTCATTTTAAATTTTAAGGAAAATTGTATAATGTACTTACTGAATATTTTAATATTCACAATGTATTTTAGCAGAAAGTGCCAACTTTAGGATCCTCTTTTCCATTCTGGAAGATGCAGCATCATTGGCGAAAATATATATGACTTTGCGTTTTGATTGAACCAGGAGTTAAGAGATCTGGCATTAGTTTAATCTTTGTTTAACACAGAGTGTTAACAATACTCAAAAGAGGATGTTATTGTAAAAAGTAGTTTTGAAAATGAAAACTAATGTCAAATAGGTAGGGTCACCACACATCCTTGTTTGCCTGTGATAGCTCTGGTTTATGCTTATTATTGTCCTGGCTTAGTGTTTAATAGCTCCCTTTTCACCCTCAAAGTGTCTAATTTTTTGATAAATTATGTAGCAGTCCTGCTCATAGATGTATCTCAAACCTGAACCTTTGGTTTTTCTCCCTAAAGTTGCTTTCCATAAGTTCTACCCATTTCTGTAAATGGCACTATAATTCTCTCCAGTTTTTCAAGCCAAAAGTGTAGCAAGTAGTATCAGTTCTACTCCCAACATATATTTCAAGCCTGCTGACTTCTCTTCTATACACTGTCATTCCCCTAGTCCATGTCACGGTCATCTCTGGCTTGCGTCACCATAGGAGCCCTGCACCTTGTCTGCCTGCTTTCACTCTTGCCAGCCCCTCCCCAACACACAGAGTCCATTCTCCAGAGAGTAGCCAGAGCAAACTTGTGAAAAGACACAGCAAAGCATGTTCACCCCCTAGTGAGACCCTTTCAGTAGCTTCCAGTGCCAGTAGAGGAAATAACCTCCCTACTCTGGTCTGCAAGAACCCATGTGATTTGTTGGCCTTGGCCTCCCCTCTGACCTTGGCTCCTATCACTTCCCATGCCCTTCCCTGCTCCATCCCCTAAACTGATGACAAGCTCATTCCGGCCTCCCACCCTTTGCCTGGAATCCTCTCCCCACAGACATTTGCAGTGTGTCACATCATAAGCCTCTGATCCAGTGTCACCTCCATCTCCCTGCCTCACCCCCCTTTCTACCCTCTTATCCTGTCTCAGTTTGGTTTACAGCATGTTCTGCTATTTAACATTACGACCTACATGGCTTGCTTTTTGTCTGTCTCTCTCAGTAGAGTGTAAGCTTCAGGAGGGCAGGGCTTGTCCTGTGCCCTCCTGAACAATGCCAACGGCAGAAGGGGAACACTGCACATTTGTGTGAATGAATACACGTTCATGTCCAAGTTTTACCTTCATCTTTCCAACCTCATAAAATCATATGAGAAGAGTCCTGTAAGAGAAATTACAGCTACAGAAAAAAAGATGACAGTTTCTTTTTTCTAGCAACACATTGTTCTCCTAAAAGCCTTCTAAAACCCAGACTTTTTAAGTATGGCTTTACATAATAGTATGTATACAAGCAACAGAGATTTTTGCTTTGTATTGGGTTGCTGTTTTTGAGATATGTGAGTCATTCATACAGTCTTTCAATAGGTTTTTCTAAAATGCATTGATTTGGGGGCGTTTAATCAAAGTGTTAGCTGTTCTTACTAATTTTAATTATACACGTTGCTAAGAGTAAAATTTACATAAAAAAGGAAAAGATCTTGTTAAATTTTTCCAACTTTCCAAATTCCCTACATAGAGGTGGTACTGTCAACAGTTTAGTGTCTTCCAGACTTTATGAAATGCATATGCACAGTTATACTTACATACTCATACTTGCATGCATAGGTATATACAGGACCAACAGTTTTGTTCACACACAGTTTTTGTTTTATTTCTAACGTAAGGATTATATAATACATATCATCAATACATAAAGATCTAGAATATTCTTTATAAATACTACAATGTATATATATATATATATATATATACACAAATATATATCATGTGCATATGTACATAAGTGTATGTGTAGATGCACACACTTGACAAAAAAAAGAAGCACAGAGACATACAGACAGACACTCAGTGAAAAGTAATCATGTGACTGCTCCAGATTCACCATGCCACTCCAGGAGCAAAGCAGGAGGTTGGAGGCCCGCCTGCTGTTTTCTTGGTTTTTCTCAGCAGCAACCCCAGACCCAGTGCATGTTGAGAAACCTATGAGAAGTCTGTGTAACTAATCCTGAAGTTTCAGGTCAAAAAACTGGCCAGGCAGGTAGGCGCTGATGGTTTCAGTGATGCCTGAAGGAAGAAATTGAGCAACCAGTCGGGGGCCACAGAGAAACATTTTCTGGTGAAGAATTAGCGACATGAATAAAATTGCTTATAGAAGAGATAAAGATGGAAACTACAGAAAACCCAGCAGCTTGAGAACATTATTAATTTGCTGAAGCATTCCAAGGAGGGAAGGCACTTGACTGTTTTAATCCTTCTGTGGAAAGATGCCTTATTCATACTTTCTAGATGTTTGGATAGATTATGAAGGTGATTTTGACTCAGCAGTTGTTATGTTATGTGCTAGATTTAAAATCTCTCTCCTCCACTGAGATGTACCCCAACTATTTCTTATTTCACAACAATCCTAAGAGATAAGCAGTATGATCTCCATTTTACAGATAAGAAAACTGAGGCACATGGAGGTTAAGGAACTATCTCAGTATCATGTAACTCGTTTGTGGCTGAGACAGGATTAGAACCCAAGTTCTCTGACACCAGCACGTGTGCTGTGAGCCCTTGTGCTATGCCACCTCCCTCCTGTCAGCATGCCACAACTTCAGAGGGAAAAGTCCATTGAAAATATTTACATGTAAATTATAGCGATTAACTTGAGACCTTCCTCTCTTCTTTTTACATTAGATACATTCTGATATTGCAGAAGAAAGAGGACTAAAAATCACATATAAATACACTGGAAAAGGGATCACAGAGCCACCTTTTGGTGTATTTGTCTTCAATAGAGACACTGGAGAGTTGAACATTACCAGCATTCTCGATCGAGAAGAAACACCATTCTTTCTGGTAAGAACAATTTTACATTTATTTGTAGTTTTTCTTTGGTAATAGTTATTTATTATTTTTTGATACTATGGTAGTTCAATTACTTTAGCTAAAATTTAACCTTATTTATTATTTATGTCATGATTTCAGCTAACAGGTTATGCTTTCGATGAAAGAGGAAACAACCTGGAGAAACCATTAGAACTACGCATTAAAGTTCTTGATATCAACGACAATGAGCCAGTGTTTACACAGGACGTGTTTGTTGGGTCTATTGAAGAGTTGAGTGCAGCACGTAAGAGTCTTATTTTTTATGAATGAACACAAAGGTTATTTTATCCCCATTGTGTAAATAAACAGTAAATTCCACGTCTTAATGGAATTTGAGTATTACCCACAGGGCAAATAATAATAAACCTGTTGCTCTAGGTTCAGAACTGCTCTTTTTATGACAAGTGCAAAGGGCCATACATGCCATATTTTTTACCTTCAGAAAAGATATGATAGATTGATGTGACAGGTAGGGTCTCCATAGCCATTGTATTAATCTGTTTCTGTTACTTATAACAAAATACCTGGAACTGGGTAATTTGTAAGAAAACGAAATGTATTGCTTGCAGTTTCGGAGGCTGGGCAGTCCAAAGTCCAGGGAACACATCTTGTGAGGGCCTTGTCCTGGTGGCGACTACAGAGACTCAGGGACGGAGCAGAGAGAAAGAGAGTTCCTCATGTACTGTCCTTTTAAAGCCCTCAGAACCATACCCACGGTCACCATTAAACCATTCAGTACAGCATGGTCCTCACAGTCCATTCACCTCTTCAAGACCCTACCTTTCAATCACCATAATAGGATTTCCCACCCTCAACAGTTATAGTGGGGACCAAGCTTCAGTGACTTTGGGGGGCCATTCAGTCTACTGCAGCCATACGATGCCATAGGCCAAACTCAGCTCTGCCCTGTAGCAGGAAAGCAGCCACAGACAATATGTAAACAAATGAGTGTTGCTGTGTTTCAATTAAACTTTATTTACAAAAACAGGTGGCTGGTTGGCTCTGGGCCAGTTGCTGACCTGTGACATTTTTACTGTAAGGCTTATTGACAACATTATTTAATACAGTGCTCTATAGGAGGATTCATGGAAGAGATTTCTCTTGGGTCACAATATAAAGAATAGTTGTGCTTCTCCTAATTTGTTTGAATCTCAGTAAATATTAGGATCATGTGTCTACCCATGTTCTTTCTTTGTATTGGCTACTAGTACTATTATAAACAAATCTGTGGCCCTCCTAAATCAGTTTTTCAGGACTTCACCCTAATCTCAGCCATTGCCCTCATCTTGTTTTTCCTGTTTCTGTACTTCGTTCATGCTAATTTTTTCATCCAGTTAAATTTTTTTTATTGTGGTCAGTTCTGCATGATTTTGATAAGTACCTGAAATTCTTTTTGGAACAAGCTGGAATTATAAGTAAAATAATAGCATATGTAAGTGTGCTTAAAGTTGAGTTTCATCTTGGACACCTTTATTTCCAATGCCAGATACACTTGTGATGAAAATTACTGCAACAGATGCAGATGAGCCCAATACTATGAATTCTAAAATTTCCTATAGAATCGTATCTCAGGAGCCTGCTTATCCTCCAGTGTTCTACCTCAATAAAGATACCGGAGAGATTTACACAACCAGTATACCCTTGGACAGAGAGGTAAACTAATATTTTACGTTGGCCATCTTTTAAACTCTCCACTCTCCAGTTTTCTCGTCTCTCTTTATTTTTGTTTTCTTTCTTATTTTGTTCCATATTCCTCATTCATAGGATAGTTCTTGCTGTGCTGTCCAGTATGGTAGCCATTGGTTATATGTGGCTATTGGGCACTTGAAATGTGATGAGTCCAAATGGGGATGTGTTGTCTGCCTATTGAGATGTGTAAACTATAAACCAGATTTGGAAGACTTAGTATGAAGAAAAGAATGTAAAATATCACTTTAAAATTTTACATGTTGAAATGATAATATTTCAGGTGTCATGGGTTCAATAAAATGTACCTGTTATAAAAATTATTATCACCTATTTTTTTTACTTTTTAAAATGTGGCTATTGGAAAATTTAAAATGACATGAGGACAGCACCATTCTAGGGCCTCTCCAGTCAGAGTAACGTTCTTCAATTGGTGGTTCTCCAATGAAATGTCAGGATGTCCTGCATTGCTAATGCATATGTGGGGTGGGGGTGGGGTGGGGGAGGGCTGTTGAGACAGGTGTCCTAGTTAGGGTAGTAAAAATTCTTGTAAAGGAGAGAATTATTGTAAATCCCAAGTTGGAGGAAAATTAAAATAGGTTTTCTAGAAAAGTTGTTCTCTTAAATATTTCACTTTTTTATTTCTAACTCGAAGGGAAAATTTCAAATAAAAAGGGGGATAGATTAGAAAAGAGCTACACATATGAATATTGTGATGAGGAACACTGTATCATCATCAAATATAAATCATCATCCAAGTACTGTGTTTAATATTACTTGGAAAAATCATTTAACTCTGCTCAGACAGGAAGGATTTTGCCCAGCATTACTGCTGGGGTCTTTGTAAAGTTAAACAATATGATTATTCCTAAAATTCTACTCTGTACCTTTTCACATATAATTAGAATGGAAAAGTGTTACTTTTAATTAGTAGTGTGATTTTTTAAAAAGCTTTTGTCTGGAGTATGGGATGGTTAGCCAATAATGACTGTCATTTATTGGGCACTTACCATGTGCAAGGTGCTGTTTTAATCCCTTTATGTGGATTAATCCACTTAAACCACATAGAAACCCTGTGAAGCACATCCAGTTGTTATCTCCATCTTACACATAAGGAAACCAAGGGTCAAAGGGATTTTATGTTTAAGTGCAATATAGCCAGTGACAAAGCCAGAATGGGAACCCAGGCAGCTGGCTCCAGCGTCCTGGTCACCCTGCTGTTCACTGAGTGGTTCTGCCCCACGCAGGACCCCCATTCATCAGCACCAACTGCCCATCCCCTTCTTAGACTCTAGCCACAGTGAGTGACATCATGTGAAGGAGACCACATGACAGGGAAGGATTCACTTTTGAGTGACATCTGAGATGTCATTCTCTAGAACACATACTCTAGGAATGATATGTGGAGATGTCTGGACAAAGTTCACCAAGTTACACCTTCACTGGCAAGCTTTCCTGAGTCCAGATTTTCCTAGCTTAACTTTTAGCTGAGAATGAAGTGCAGGGCAGAAAGAACCAATTTCTACAGTCCCACCGTCACTTCCAGCATAGAATAAACTACGTTTTGAACAGTGCTCCTTTGTGTAGACTATTTTAAGGAGAGAATCATCTCCTAATAATATCACCAATGACACATTTAAGAATTTGACTATCAACAATTCTCCTGGGCTTTTTTTTCCTACAAAAGCTCTGATTGCAAATAAATAGCATCTTCATGCAAATAAGAGAAGCTTGTGAAACTTATTTATGAATAAGATATACTGTGGTTCATTTCCCAATGATAAAGTGAACTAAAACCAGAAAGACGGATCGGGAGTGATTCATTTCCACCCAGATGGATATTTTTCTTTGCTCTGCAGGAATATAACAGCTATACTTTGACAGTAGAAGCAAGAGATGGCAATGGACAAATAACAGATAAACCAGTAAAACAAGCTCAAGTTCAGATTAGTATTTTGGATGTCAATGACAATATACCTGTAGTGGAAAATGGATCGGTAAGTATTATTTTTATAATAAATGTACCTATTCATATTTTAGTCCCAACTAAAGATATATCACTTGTGTTACATTAAAATAAAAATTATGTGTTCATGTTTTGCAGTATGAAGGAACTGTTGAAGAAAATCAAGCCAATGTAGAAGTTATGCGCATAAAAGTGACTGACGCAGATGAAATAGGTTCTGATAACTGGCTAGCAAATTTTACATTTGCATCAGGAAATGAAGGGGGTTATTTCCGCATAGAAACTGATCCCCAAACTAATGAAGGGATTTTGACCCTTATTAAGGTAAGTACTGAGTGTTCAAAACTGAGATGGGACAAGTTGGTGCTGGAGGGGAATCAGATATTTTGAGCCCCAAATACGTACAGGTGCTTTTACACTCAATTAACTGGCACACCACAGTTGTTTGAGGTAGGAGCCATCTCTATTTGTGCAAGTTCTGTGGTTGGTAAGTGGTCACACTACAGTTCAAATTCAGATCAGGAGACTGTAATCCTAGCCGGACAGCACGATACCAGTGTGATTATTGCTCAGCACACTTCTGGTCTTTTTGCAGCCCATTCTCACACCACGAATATCTCCTTACTTACTACTTCTTATTGTATCTACTTAATGGTAAGGCCACACCTCACTGATAACATCAAAAACAGAAGCTGTGATAACTGGATACTTAAGTGTGCCTAAGAGTCACCTAGTAAAGCTACAAGCCAGAAATTCAGATTCCTGGGCCCTATCATCAAAAGGTCTGATTGGGTGGGGCTCAGAAAGTTGCCTTTATAAACAAAAATCCACTTATGGACTCTAATATAAGTAGTATGCGAGTCACATTTTGAAACAAAAGTGTTTAATCTTTTGTGCCTACTTGAATCAATGAATGAAAAATTGAATTAAATAGTCTTACTAAGCATATGGGTCATACGTTTGGATCTCACAACCTCTGCGGAACTCTTAAAACAAAAATTACAAGGTGGAATTGTATGTAACAAAATAAAGTAAAAATATCGATATATTTTTAAGTGGTTTATGTTAGAATTGCCTTTCAGATTTTAAAATAAAATGCAAAGCTACAGATTTCAAAATACTATTTCCTTAAGTCACACACAGACAAAAATTGATTCTAGAAGTTTCCAAAGTTTTACAAAAACTTAATATGTGACAAACTAGGTAAAATCTAAAAGTGGTAAGAGGAATAATGGTGATAGAAATGAATAACAGAATAGAAAATAATTAACTTGAGGTTTTATGGTAATAATTATAGGCACCACTTATCCATAGGCTACTTTATGCATTTAAACTACCCTTTTTAAAGCAGAGGAAAATTGAATAACATTCTCTCGTGTTTAAAGGGAAGACACAATTTATGATTATTGGAAAAATGAATAATGTCATCAGAGATAAATTTATCTGCTTATATAGAAATAAGCATAATTTTTAGTCATCAATTATAGTGTAACCATGCCAGATGCTTGAGATAAAAAAGCCAATAACACACATAAGAAACAGTTACATGGTGATAATTGACATAGGTGCTAGAATAGAGCTATTCGCACTGTACTGTGATAGCACAAAAAAGGGATATAGTTATTTCTACCAAGAGAGGTGTGAATGAAAAATAGTAAAATTGGAATTATAGTGAAAGCAATAGAGAAAATTTACAAATTTACTGTCTCAGTTACATAAAAAATTGCTTCCAAATTATAAGAACAGTAATCAGATCCCATTGAAAGGGAGTTAGACAAAGAAAATATGCAAACAGCAAATATGCACATGAAAAGGTGCCCAACATCATTAGTCATTAGGGAACATACAAATTAAAATCACAGGAGTAATTACCAATACATACCTACTAGAATGGCTAAAGTCAACGTCTTAGTGCATTTGCACTGTTATAACAAAATACCACAAACTGGGTAGCTTATAAACAAATTTATTTCTCACAGGTCTGGAGATCGGAAGTCCAAGATTCATTGTCTTGGCAGATTCATTGTCTAGTGAGGGCCTGCTTTCTGTGTCCTCAGTGGTAGAAGAGGTTAACAAGCTTCCTGAGGCCCCTTTAGTGTAAAGGCACTAATCCCATCCATGAAGGCTTCTAAGGCCTCCCAAAGGCCCTAGATCTTAACATAAGTACCTTGGGTGTTATGACTTCGCCGTATGAATGTTATGGGGAAACACACATTCAGATCATAGCAGCCAAAAAAGACTGACAACACCAACTATTGGCAAGAATATAGAGAAACTGGAAGCTTTATATATATATAGCTGGTGGAAATGTGAAAGGATATAGTCAGTTTGGCAGTTTTTTTTAAAAAAATTAAAACATAAAGTAGTTAGCCTGTTAGCCAACAATTTTATTCCTAGGTCCCCACCCAAGAAAAATAAAAACATGAAAACATGTCTATACAAAGGCTTGCATGCAAGTGTTCATAGTACTATTATTCATAATAGTCAGAAGCTGGTAACAATCCAAGTGTCCATCAGTTGGTGAGTAGGGAAATAAAATGAGGTATATTCACGCAGTGGTACTGAGCAATGAAAAGGAATGAAGTACAGATATATGCTACAACATGGATGAACTACAAAAACATTATGCTATATCTAAGAAGCCAGATACAAAATACTACGTATTATATGATTCCATTTATGTGAAGTTTCTAGAAAAAGCAAAACAATGGAGCTAGAAAGCAGATCAGGGTGTGCTTGGGGCTGGGAGTGAGTGGGGATTGACTGCAGATAGACATAAAGGAACTTGGGGTGATGGAAGTGTTCTAGAACTAGACTGTAGTGCAAATACTAAAAATCATCATGCTGTACACTTAAAATGGGTGAATTTTATTGTGTGTAAACTATACTTCAATGAAGCTGTCAAAAAAAAGAAAGGAGATGAAGAGATATTTTAAAATGTGGAAATATGGATAGTGAATCGTCATCATAGAAAAATCCACACCGTTGCTAACTAACAAACTTAAAATCTTTAGTGCTATTGAAAAAATAGGAAAAATGGATATGTTGACAGTTAAAAAAATGGAGATAGATACCCTCATATATTGCTCATGATGCTGAAAACTTTTTCATTCTCTGTGGAGCATTATGGCTATTTATGACAAACACGATACAACAACTTTTAAGACCCCAATATCTAGCTTTTTTTTTTTTTTTGCATTGTCTTAGCCTTTGAATACTAATGACACCTGGCTGGAAGATTTTCTTATCCAGCATACACCATGTCATCAAAATAAGCATGAGCCACTTAAAAGATCTTTCACAAAGATTTTACAAACCCAAAAGTGTATTTTCTCTAGTCATTTTCTGTTGTGTCATTGTCCCAACACCATAGTGATCCATATTTTAAAAGGGGCAGATATTATCCATCCAGAACCTACAGAGAGGAAAATGAAATTCAGAATTAAATCATCCAAAAAACAAGTGAACAGCTTTGTTACAATTCATATAAACATATGTAATGTATTTAATGTTATACTGAAGAAATAAGCAAAAATGGTCACTGAGTCTTAATGACCAGGGACACTAGAAATAAAAAACATCAGGACCTAAATGAATTTTGACTAGGTAATTCTTTTAGTAATAGGATATAGGTCAACAGAGGAAAAATAATTAGCATAAAAATGTTCAGAGCAGTATTAGTTATATTTAAAAATTGCAAATAGCCCAAATGCCTAAGAATAGGATGGCCAAGTAAGCTAACTATATCTACACAGTAGAATACTGCTGAAATGTTATAAAAAGAAAAGGGAAAAAATGGAACATAAAATGTGTATACAGTGAAAACCTGATTTTATCAAATGGACATTATAAATATCACAAAGAACTATTTGAAGGAAGGCTAATCTATTATGGAATTAATAACAAGCTGGATCTTAATAGATCTGCTAAAAAGAGAGAGTAGGTTTTTTGTTTAAACAGATTTGGAAATCACTGGGTTTTTTCTTTACTCCAGGACTTCTCAGTTTTTTAACATGCTGATGTGCAGTATAAATCTATATTGGGGGACAGGTTGGCAGTGCTTTCACTACCTAGGTAGCCCTTTTCACCAAATAAGTTGGGAATACTTAGTGAACATCCTGAACATTTTTGAATATCCATATTGAGCAGGAATTTTTAATTATTTTGTGTCAGTATAGGAGTTGGAATACTCATTGCTGCTATTTCTCATGTATAAAATATGTGGGTGTGTGTTGTATGTGATTAAGTTGTTTTCTCTTTTAAAACAATTCCCTTTGATTTTTGCCTTTCTAGGAAGTAGATTATGAAGAAATGAAGAATCTTGACTTCAGTATCCTTGTCACTAATAAAGCAGCTTTTCACAAGTCAATTAGAAATAAATATAAGCCTACAGCCATTCCCATCAAAATAAAGGTGAAAAATGTGAAAGAAGGCATTTATTTTAAAAGCAACACAATCTCAGTTCGCGCTAGCGAGGGCATGAGTCGATCCAGCCAAAACAATGCAATTGCAAAATTTCAAGCTTTTGATGAAGACACTGGACAACCGGCCCACGTAAAGTAAGAGATAGTTCTGAATATATTTCCTCATTTAAAATTACTTGAAATGACTATTTTCCAAAATCGTAATGAAATTTGAATACTTCATTCCTTCAGACCCCAGCATTATAGTTCCCCGCAGGTCGGTGGGGATTCAATTTCCTGAAATTGTGCCTGTAACTGAGAGACGAGAAGGAATTTTGACCAGAATCCCTTTTTCTCAACCACGTGTGTGTGAGGTTGGGGCTGGGTTCCTCACCACGGAAACAGTGCTGGCTAGAGAATGCTGAAAAGCAACAAAAGTTCAGGAAAAAACTTGCTAAAATCTGTCTAAATCTTTCAAAAAACTTCCTAAAATTTCCCAGAAGAATACTAGAGGGTAAGAAAGTAGCAGATAAAATTTACCACAAGTTCTACTTTACACAAGTTTGGTTAAGAGAAATAGTTGTGTATAAATTTTAATATGCATAAATCTATCTTATTAGCACATAAATCTTGGGAATTGATCTTCATTTATACCTGTTTGTTTCAGGGCTCGATGAACCTTTTATATTGTTTGTCTTGACTGTGATGGCCTTTACTTAGAATGCATTTATTGAGAACCTACTAGATGCTGCTATTGTGCTGAAAAGAACTGGACTGTGCTCACTCTGTAGCGATACCTTAGATTTGCATGATACTCTAAATTTTCTTTTTTTTTTTTTGTCCTTTTTGAGACCTTCCGCACCGTGCTCAGCCAGTGAGTGCTGTGAGCGCACCAGTCATCCCTATATAGGATCCAAACCCGCGGCGGGAGCGCTGCTGCACTCCCAGTGCCGCACTCTCCTGAGTGTGCCACAGGCTCGGCCCGATACTCTAAATTTTCAAAGTAAATTTACATCTTAGATCTCAGAGCCATGCCATGGAAAGACTACTCTCTACGGAGCTATTATTTGTGGAGCTCTACAAATTATTCCGGTTAAATTTAAAGAACCGCCCACCTGCTGCCCCAGACACACAGCTTTTATGACTTCCTGCTCAGTGCCAGAACTGCTTGGTTGCTTCAGTGTTCTTACATCTTTTAGTCCATTTGTGCTTCTATAACATAAATACCTTAGAGTGGGTAACTTATAAACAACAGAGATGTATTGCTTTACGTTCTAGAAGCTGGGAAGTTCAAGATCAAAGCACTAGCTAGCAGATTTGGTGTCTGGCAAGGCTTGCTGTCTGTTTCCAAGAAAGGTAGAGCACTGTGTCATCACATGGCCAAAGGGGCAAGGGAACTCGCTGGAGCCTCTTTTATAAGGGCACTAATTCCATTGATGAGGGTGGTGCCCTCATGACTTAACTTCTTCCCAAAGGCCCCACCTCTTTATACTGTCACACTGGGTATGAGGTTCTAACATATGAATTTTGAGGAAACACCAAGATTCAGACCATAGCAGGCCCTGCATGCCAGTGCTTATATTTAGATGCACAGTGGGCTGTAGCAAGATGAGAATGTGGAGGAAGCTCTTCAACAACCTCTTTCCTTTTAGTGAATCTCATTCTGATGGAATCCATCAGCCAATAGGATTAAATAACCTTTTTCTAAAATAATATCAACAAACAGCTTCTGCTGTGTTTTCTGCAGTATCTTAGTGACCCTGTCTTGCCCATCCTCCCTGTAGGAGCCAGCCCTGCTTCCCTTGAGTTGTGTGTCTAGTTTTAATTTTCACAGCTCTGTACCTAACAAGGCAGTCCCTGACTGAATCCCCACAATTGAGGATGAATGTTCTATACGACAATTTCTCACTGCTGTCTGCTGAGAAGCTTGTATGTTCTAATTCATTATATATCAGTAATATGTGCTGCCTATTGAAACTTCTGTTTCCCACCATATGATTTACTTTTCGCTGCTATTTTTCTAGGGGCTATGGAATATATCAAAAGACTATATGTTCTGCCTGGAAGAATAATGAACCATGCCTCTTTATTTCTCAAAAGTGTTTTTTATTTTATTCTTTGGCATATGGTTACCAGAACTTTAGGATGAGAAAGATCTTAAAGACCAATTCAGTCCTATTATTTTACAGATAAGGAATAGGAGACCCAGCTAAGTTAAATTACTTTTTAATGTTCATCTAATTAGTGTTTGTTATTTTGAAAATGTTGATAAGGACAACAAAAGAATCATTCCCTTCACTTTGTCATAACTTACTGTTTTACTGATTATTCATATGTATTAATAGTTTACAGATGTTTGCTATATAATATGTGAGCTGGCGTCCTACTTTGAATGGTGTCTTATTTTCATAACAGCTAGAAAGTTCCTTAAATAAGGTCACACAAAACATTTCATTGTGAAGTATAATCCTTATTACTAAGTCTCTGCGTTTATTATGATTGTGGGAAACCATTGACGGCAATAGAGTGCAAGTTTTAAAATTCCAGACATGAAATTCAGAAATACTTGTGAAAATTTAAATATATTATCATTTACCAGTAGAAATATTAAGAGGCAGAAAAATTTAATTCAAGTGTAAAATTGGAATTTTTTTAAAAGCACTATAAATAAATATTGCTATAAATAAGCCCCCTTATTCCTGTGTGCCTAACAGCTACTTACTAGAAAATAAATTATCAATTTTATTGAACCAAGATATATATATGTTTTATATATATATATATATATATTTGTATTCTTATACATTAAATTCAATGGAAATAATTACATACATTTCTGAAAACATCATGTGACTATTCTCCTTGCTTTAAGGGAGGAAACACAAATCAGTTCATCAGCATTATTTTCACTTTGAATCAATTCTACCTGAAAAAAAGTTATTGCTCCTTAACAATCAACGATATCCCAAAATATTTAGATACTTCCATTTAAGGCAATCATTGATTTTTTAAAGTTGATATTTTCAAATATTGATAACACCCCAATAAACAATAGAATGTAAGACTACTTTTCTCCACCAGCTCTTGTTGGGTGACTAAGTTATTTCCCAAAGGTTTACCCCAAATTTAAGGGTGACTAGATCAAAATCTGTCAGATAGACTGCAGAGTAATTTACAGACGTCCTGGGTTGGTAGCCTAAGGACGATCACCCTTGATTATATGCCTTGGGTATGTTACAGGAATAAAGGAGGTTCCATGTAAGTATGAAATGCAGTAAAGGGAGCGGATTTAGGATGGTTTCAAGAAATTTAAAACATTCGAAAGAAATGCCTATATCAAGAACAAATATAATGAGGCAAAAATTTAGCTTGAGAAAGTTCTAGATTTTAGAGATTCCCAATTTATCCAGAATTCAAAATTAATTTGGTGTTTGTTTTATAACAGATATGCCAAATTAGAAGATGCAGATAACTGGGTCTCTGTGGATTCTGCTACATCTGAAATTAAATTTATAAAAATTCCTGATTTTGAATCCAGTTATGTCCAGAATGGTACATACACTGTAAAGATGTTGGCTATATCAGAAGGTAAGTTATTAAGTAGATGTTTATCTTGGTTATATGTATTTAGATTTTGTCTTCCAGAATCAGAAACCTTTGTTTTGATCATGTATAAAAACCTAATCTTTCCAACAGGCAAACCTTCACATTTCTACTTACTTGGTAGATTGGAAGACATTACTTGGTCTGAATAAGAAACACGTCTAGGATAGGAAATGTCTTAAGTGGTACTTTCTCCTGACCAGATTGGCAAAGAGAATTCAAAGTATGTCTGTTGTCAGCAATACAATCAGAATGTACATAGTTTTTCTTCCTTATTTTTAAGATGATCCTAGAAAGACCATCACTGGCACCGTCGTTATCACAGTTGAAGACATCAATGACAATTGTCCCACACTGGTGGACCCAGTGCAGAATATCTGTGATGACGTGCAGTATGTGAACATTACTGCAAAGGACCTGGATGGATACCCAAACAGTGAGCCCTTCAGTTTCTCTGTCATTGACGAACCACCCGGGATGGCAGAACAATGGAAAATAATACACCGAGAAAGTAAGCAAAGTCATTGGAATACATTAAAATCTAAATATTAAGCATGATTGATATCTAAAATCTTTATAATATCAGTTGTGTTTCTTCTCATAAACTAAATTTCCTTTTAAAGGAGTTTATAGAATGAGGGTCTGAATTTACCAGCATAATATCTTAGTCTCTTTTATAAGCCTGTGGAGGGAATAAAAATAATCAAAAATATCTTGAAGGTAGCTGAGTATTTTCCAAATAGCTCTTGAAGTAGTTTTGTCTCATAAGGTGAGGAATACCAAGCCTGTGTAAGGGTGACAATCACAATAGGCACCTTCTAAAAATCTTGAAGGGTGGTAACAATAATTCCATTTAAGATAACATTTATTGAGCACTTACTATGTCCCAGGCACTCTGCTGGCCCTTTCTATGCATTATTATATTTAATTCTTACTTCATAACATTATTCCCTCTTTACAGCTCAGGAAACCTTGGCTTAACTCAAATTAACTAACTTGTTCAAAGTCACACAGGCAGTACATGATGGAGACCGCATGACAGAGGTCTGTCTAACTCTCCGCCATGCCAGTGGACATGCCCGTATCTTGGACGTTTCCCACTAATTGATGTGAGCTTTTGGGTGTCCTTCAGAGTGGTTTTGAATGCATTAGGACTCTGTCTATCCAGAAGACTATTTTGTTTTAAACAATTAGTGTTCATTCCGAAAAGTTTCAAATGCAGTGCCCAAGTTTTTCTCAATTTGCAGGTTTATTATGTTATTTTAAGTCTAGCAAATGTTTACAGTCATTTTAAGAGGCTTTGGGTAACAGGTCCAGTTCACAAATTTAACACCTTCAACGTTTCAAACTTCATTTATAAATTTGGTATATTCGTTTCCTTCTTTATGTGTTTAAATGATCTGAATTAACAAGTAATATCTCCCTGTGATCGTAATACTCTAAAATTTCAATAAATTTAACTTATAAATATATTACATTGAACCTGAACTTCTCTTCAGTATTCCAGTACTGAACAAACTAGTGATATTCAACCTGTAATTACATTCAAATCAGTAGCACAATGACACTTTCTAAGTTGAAATTACAAAGCCGTCACCCTAATAGGGCTAATGTTCCTAAAAATATTACAAGTATATAAAATAACAAATACTAATAAATTCCTTACAATACAAAAATTTTAAAACTATGTCCGTAATTTATTTAAATATTCTTATATTTAATTCCAAATCTTCTTAGGGTTTATTCACTCACTTGAAGAAGACAGTTAAGCTCTGCCCTTCATTAACTCAAGATGCTTCTTCAGTAAGGTTGACAGTTACTAAACTGATTGAGGTTCCTTCCGATCAGGTTTTCAGCTGACATGAGCCCTGGGGCAGACATCCCGATGAGATGATTCTTGTTATGATAATTGAGTTACAGGTCTCAAAACTTGAAAAGCATCTCAATCTGTACTCACAGAAGTCTGAACCTCCCAATGAGTCTGCATGTTTGATTGGAGTTTGCCTTTCTTTGACTACGATACATAAATATGTTTTGCATTGAACGTGCTGGGATTCTAAGACTTATTTTATCTAAGCAACACATGGTGTTTGAGATATGCCAGACATTGTTCTAAGCAATTCTCTTATATGAACAACCCTAGAAGTTTTGTATTATGGTTGTCAACATTTTCCAGATGAGGAAGCAAAGACACAAAGAGTTTTAGGGACTTTCCTAAGGTCACAGCTAATAAACACCTGGAGCTAGGATTTGGCTCTGAAGTCTCTACTCTCTCCCTTTATGCTATGCTGCCTTTCCGCATATATAAATGGATTTTTCTATCTAAAAATAAAGATGTTTCAGTTAAGCTTGGTAAGTTCTTGAATTTTTTCATACTGTTGGGAACATAAAACTTGGGATATACATGTTAGAATGTTATAACAGGAAGTCACTGAGATCATTCTTTATGTAACTATGTGATGTATGGAGAGAGGATTCTGTAACCCAGGCTTTCTTCTCCATGGTTATTTAATAAGGTGATTGGCCAACTTATGATAGTGAATAGCTCCTATCTATTTTTATTTTTATTTATCTGGGAAAAATTTTATATACAGAAAATTTTAGAGACTAATAAGTCAGACAGCTTTATACCTACCATCGAGATTTAAAAGAATATTAACGATGTGTCATATTTGACTCAGACCTCTTTTTTTTTTTTAATGATAACTGATATAGTGGAAATTCCTTTGTGCCCCTCATAAGACCCTTCTTTACTTCCCCATTACCTCCTAAGAGCTCATCATGAATTTGGTTGTATTCTTCCAGGCCGTGTTTTCCTGAAATGAATGATTAGATCCTTTCCTTGCTTTCCCAGAGCTTTAGAGACAATTTTAAAAGTATATTTCTAGCCAGAGAGAGTAAATGCCATAGAATTTGGAACTTAAAATAAGAAGCTATTTCTTACTTAAAAAAAATAAATAAAAATAAAACCAAAATTATTTTTATCTTTGCATTCTCCATCATGTCTTGCAAGTAAATTGCTTTTAAATAAATTTTCTATATATATATTAGAAAAGTTTTAAGCTATTTTAACTGATCATTATTTTTATTCATGTGAAAACTGGGAATTAGTTTTATTCATATGAAAGAAAAATTTTTAAATGATCATTAATCACATTCTTAGAAATAAAATGAGGTCATTTACACAGTACTTCCTGTGTCATATTCTTACCAAAAATGTACAACCTGAGTTCAGTCATGAGGGAACCATCAGACAAATTCAAACCATGGAGCCTCCTTTGAAGTAAGTGACCTTCAAAAATGTTAAGGTCTTAAAAGGCCAAAAGAGAGGGTGGGACTGTTCTAGATTAACAGGGACTAAAATAATAACTAAGTGCATTGTGCATGATCCTTGATTGGTTCCGGGATCAGAAAAAGAGAGGAAAAAAAACTGTAAAGCACATTATTACAATTGAAAAATTTGTATATGATATATATTAGATATATATAGTATATATTGTATTGTTATACCAATCATAAATTTTGTAAGAGTACAAATGTCCCTTAGCCTCACAAGGTATATGCTTAAGAATGCCATGCTATCTGTAACTTACCTTGAAATAGTTCAGAAAAAGTTAGGGGAAAAAAGTGTGTGGAGAGAGAGAAAGTATTACTGCAAAATGTAAACAATTAGTGAAGGGTATGTCAATATTCACTGTAATATTCTTTCAACTTTTCTGTAGGTTTGAAATTTTTCAAAATTTGAATTTATAATATGCTGGGAACAAAAAGAAGGGGACTGGATAAAAGACAATTGGCTCATTTTTGAAAATTATTAAAGCTGGGGAGGGTACCATGGAAGTTAGCCTTTTCTCTCTATTATTGTCTGTGCTTGAAAAGTGCCTTAGTAAAGTCTTTTTAAGAAGTAGTAAAATAAGGTCCGTTCAAAAGAAATTTATTTAACTTACTATTTGTTTGTCACTGTATTCTCAGCACATACAACAGTTCCTAGCGTTCGGCAGACCACACGCATTTGTTAAAAGTAATCATCGTAAAAGTAAGATGTCTATATCTGATCCTTTGCTATTTAAATTGCATATTCCAGGTCTATGGATGAATTTTAACAAGCACACAGCATTAATTTGCTGAGAAGTTAAGAATAAAGCTTTTAATGAGCTAAATATTATCAGTCACTAAAGAACATTTCTGTAATTTAATTTTTCCCCTTCCTTGGTAATCACTTATATTTTTGTTTTCTTCTGCCTCCTACCCTTATAGGTACCAGTGTGCTACTGCAACAAAGTGAACAAAAGCTTGGGAGTAGTGAGGTTCAATTCCTGATTTCTGATAATCAAGGCCTCAGCTGCCCTGAAAAGCAGATCCTTAAGCTCACGGTCTGTGAGTGTCTGGACGGCAGTGGCTGCGTGGAAGCGCTGCACGATTCTCATGTCGGCCTGGGACCCGCAGCGATTGCGCTAATGATTTTGGCCCTTCTGCTCTTGCTCCGTAGGTCTTTTAAAAGCCACTCTTTAGCTTTTGTAATTTAAGTGCACTAGCGATTTGCTGCTATGGTGGTCATTGATTTCTTTGCAGTATTCTGTAACCACACTGAAACACTCCTGAGGGTGAAGAGGGAAATGATGATTGATGATTGATACAGTCACCAAAGCTTATTGTAGGACTCCAGAATGGTTTTCTAAAATGTATCACTTTTTGATTTAAATAACTGAGGTTATGTGTGCTCTTCAACAATCTTTTGGCATAAACCTTGTTGCTGTCCCCATTGTGATAGCCCTGGGAGGGCGGGATGTTGTCTGCTTTTCACTGCTGTGTTCCTGGTGCCTGGTGCCTGGAACAGTGTCTTCACCAAATAGGCTGTTAGAAAAGATTTGTTGCATGACTTTGGATTAGGGATGCAAGGTTATTTTACAAACTCAGCTTATTTCAGTTGGTCCTTGCTTTGCACGTTCAACTTGTGAAAGCTCCGCCTCCCCAGGACTCCTGCTTGGCACCACAGTAGCCAGACCCTCTGAGCACTTCTGTGCCTCTGTACAATGACAAGACATTCTCAACCAGTCCTGCCTTCCCTGCCTGTCCTCCAAAGACCTGAGGTTTCCTCTCATGAAAGAATAAAGGACTGCAATCTAGGGTCACATGGAATACCACGCCACTTGACCTCTGAACTTGACCTCTGAGGCAGCCTACCTCTGACACAGGAGGAGCTGTTAAAGCCATTAGTCGATGTTCTGTTGAATACACAGCACTCAGTAGTTTACAGTGTACTTTTATCCCATTATCTCCATTTTATATGTAAAAAAGCAGACACGTGATGTTGAATGACTTAGCTCACCAAGTTTGTAGGTAGGTACTGGAGTTGGGACCACATCTTTACCCAGGATTCACTGGAGCATCATGAGCATGTGGCTCATGACACTTGACAGACACCGGATTGATATTTGTTGAATGTGTTGAATTGCCACTGGGTAACTTTAATCTTTTTATTAATCACAGTAGCTATAGTTACTGTGCTGTTTTACATAAAGAGGAATCTAGGGTGTAGTTGATTCATCATTGCAAGCTGCCAAATGGGAGTAGCAATAAAAGCTAATTTGGGTGGATTGCTTGCGGGTATGGTTAATTCTTTACTGCACTGACCAGGGGTCCACCATTGGAATTCCTTTACTTCCTCCTTAAGGTAGAATAAAGTTGAAGGAGGGAGCTCTGAAATTCTATTGAATTATAGATGAAATGTTACATATGTTCTAAGGGTTTTTAATGTAGAATCATGTTAGAAAATAGAACTTAGGTAATTCAGAGGTTAATGGGACCTCAGAGAGTCATGTCTTGTACAAAATAATACTTCAGGTAAATTATTACAGCAATTTCAGTTTTTTAGAATATTTGAATATATTGAAATTTTTCTGCTCTTAGGAGCTTTTAGTCTTTATACTGCATATATTTGTTCAGACAGCAAACTTAAAAAAACAAAAAAAAATTCAGACAGTGGTTTTAAAAAAAATAATAATCCTTAAATTGGTTGTGATGATTTGTATACTATCTAATCCAGTCCGGGTATTCTAGTCAGTAACCACAGACAGACTCTTTGCTGTGAACTTGGCCTTTGAATCTGTGAGACTTGTCATCCTGCCTTCAGGCTTTGGTATAGCTCACCCAAAATAAGCTTGGTGAAGTTGGATCAGGGTGAAGAAAAGAAAAGTAGAAAAATAGGGCTATAAATAAGTGAAGACTGAACTCTAGGAAGTGATGTGCAAATTCCACAATTATGCAATATAAATTCAGACATATGTCAGGATTAACCCTCCCTGTACTCAATTTTGTTTCTGCACAGTTGTACCACTTTTGCTGCTGATATGCCACTGTGGAGAGGGCGCCAAAGGCTTTACCCCCATACCTGGCACTATAGAGATGCTGCACCCTTGGAATAATGAAGGGGCACCACCTGAAGACAAGGTCAGTGCATCAGATATCAATATAACTTGCCTTCTTTTCTGATTTTAAAGGGGTGTTGGGAAGTGTCCCTAACATTTTGGTCATGAGTGGTAAAGTGGTCATTACAGATTCACTCCCATGCCTTTGTCAAACAAAGCGTTCAAACAACAACATGTTTTACTCCACTGGGACATGTCCTGTGTTACAGAGAATGTAGAGCAAGGTCAGGGAGAGCAAGTGTGTGTAGGGATTTAGGATGGAAATTTTTGTCCTGATATTAAATGGGCAATCTTTCATGAACAGACACTGCTCCGTTTCCATTCCCCTCAATACATAGGGTCGGCACAGGTAAATGGACAACCCCCGTGATAGTTGTAAAATGTTGAAAATCCCCTTTCCTAACTATTTAATAGCCATCTCCCCTGGTCTCTCTATTGCATCTTCTCCCTGGGTCGTTCATCACCATCTGCCATTTCTAATAGGCTATGATTTAGCATCATGTGTCAGAGAACTCAACAGTGGCTTAAACGTAATTGGGGGCAGTCCAAGGTCAACATGATGATTCCTCCACAACGTGGCCCCAAGCTCCTCCTTTCTCGTTGCTCCCCCGTGGCTGAGTTCCATTCCCATGCTGTGTTCATGCTCCACACGATCACTACTGTCCCCATATTCCCACCAGCAGATGGGAGAAAGGTGAAGAACCGCGCCTGTGCACACTCTGGAAGTTGCACACACCGTTTCTGCTTGATTCACATGAACTAGAACTTAGTCAGGTGGCCATTCCTGGTAACAGTACAGGCTTGGAAATAGAGTCTTTATTTCAGGTGGCCATGTGTCCAGCTAAAAATAAAATTAAGGGTTCTATAACCATAGAAGAAGGCATCAAACTCTAGGGGAGAGTTGCCATTGGTTCCAGTATAGTAGATGAGCTGAGACCATCTCTGAATGTTTGGTTTTTGTTTTCTCCTTAGGTTTCATATCAGCTAAGAAATAAGAAAGTAGCATGGAGATCTTCACAAGATTCAAATAGAAGTTAGTCAGCCCATAATACTTTCCCTAATTTGCCTCTGCAGAAAAATAGCTTATTGCTTCCTATGTCCACTTAGCTCAGACCCTTCTCCCAGCTGTACTGATCCTCCAGCCGTGTGACTCAGTTCTCCACTGTATCTGCTCTCACAGGTGGTGCCAACACTCCTGGCCGTGGACCATGGGGAGAATCTAGCTGTAAGAAACGGGGTAGGAGGTGCCATAACCAAGGGAGCCGCCATGAAAGGAAGTAGCTCTGCTTCCTTTACCAGGGTACAACATGAGATGTCTGAGGCGGACACAAGATGGGAAGAACACAAAAGCCTTCTTTCTGGTGGGGCCACCCAGATGGCAGGGGCAGCAGGAGCCACCATGGTCACTGAAACCCTAAGGACCGCAAGAGCCACAGGGGCTTCCAGAGATATGGCCGGAGCTCGAGCAGCTGCTGCTGCAGTGAACGAAGAGTTCTTAAGAAGTTATTTCACTGATGTAAGGATTGGTTTTTATGTCTGGGGGAAGAAAAAAAAAATCGTATGTGAATGTGGTATCATTAGGGTAATCATTGCCTTGGATCTAAATGAGACTTTGGGTTTTGTTTCTTTGTTTTTAGGAAAGAGAAATGTAACCCGTTGAATCTGTGAGTGTTAGCTAAATTATGGTGTGATAACAAACAACCCTACAATTTCAGTCTCACAAAGGCTTATTTCTCACTTACATTCATGTTTTTGCCAGTCAGCTCAGCTCTGCTCTGTTCCATGTTGTCTTGATTCCAAGATGCACGCCGAAAGAGCAGACTGTACCTGGGAAGCTGTCGTCCTTGTAGTCCAGGGAAGTGAGCAATGGCAGAACCAGACAGTGGCTCTGAAAGGCTCCACTGTTTTATACTCACCTTTCCTGGACCATAGCAGGTCACGCGACTAAGCCAGATGGCAGTGGTCAGAAAGTGCAATCCCTCTGCAGGAGCATGCTTGATAGGGATGAGTCCAGTAGGGAGGGGCGGAGATTATGTGACCTAAAAAACACAATCTAGTAAGTCCATTTAAATTTTACCTTCTGTATGAGAACACTTGTCTTTGCTATTAAGGGGGTTCACAAGAAATGTTTAGGAAAGTTGCAAGAAAGGTGATCAGTTGCAGTAAGGAAGCTCATGCCTAGAATTAGAAATTAGAAGCAGGACTGAAGATAAAAGTGTTGCAAAGAGACGAAATACATTTCAGAACAAGCATCAGTACCAGGAACAATCAGGGATATTTATTTCATAATGGAAAAAGGGTCAGTTCGTTAGGCAGCCTAACACTCCTAAATATGTCAGTACCTAATAAAAGAAATTCAAATACGTGAAGCAAAAACTGATAGAACTAAAGGAGAATTAGATAAATCCATAATTATAGTTGGAAGACTCAATCTTTTCTGTCAGTAATTGAAAGAACAAGTAGACAAAATCAGTAAAGATATAGAAGACATAGTACTGTCTACTGAATGGATCCAATTGGCATTGACAGAACACTATGCAATAAAAGCAGAATACACGTTCTTTTCAATATAGGCTATATTCGAGAAATAAAATATATTTAAATATTTAAATATTATTATAAAATATATTTTAAAAATTTAAAAGAAGTGCAGTCATACAATTACTTTGACAACAAAAAATTAAACCAGAAATAAAAAACAGATATCTGAAATATAGTATACCCAAATATTTGTAAATTACACATTTCTAAACAACCCATGGGTAAAATAAGTAAATAAAATAACAGGAGCAATTGGAAAACATTTTGAACTGACTGACAATTAAACCACTCTTCATCAAAATTTATAAAGTTGTAGCAAAAATGGTTTTATTAGAAGATGGGCCTCAAATTAATGACCTTAGCTTCCACCCTAAAAAGTTATTGAAAGAAGAGCAAATTAAACCCAACGCAAGTGAAATAAGGTAATAATGAATTTTAGCAAGGAAATCAATGAAATGTTAAAACAAAAAATAGGGGGGAAAAAGCAATGAAACCAAAAGCTGATCATTTAAACAGATCAGGAAAACTGGAAACCTCTTCACAAGATTAATTAGGACATAAAGGAAGTAGACACAAGTCATCAATATCAGAAATGAAATAAAGAACATTACTACAGATCTTACAGACATAGTAAGGATAATTGGGGGGAAAAAAAGCAGGACTGGGTGACTTTCTTGAGCACAAGGCTCCCGTGTCCCCATGGGGATGGGCAGAGTTGGAGTGTTAGGCATCTGAAGGGCACTTGAGAGGATTGAGGGAGGGGTTTCCATTGAGGAAGGCAATTTATTTCTGTCCCTTCTTTTCTAAGTTTGCAAATTACTGGAGTGCTTTCCCACTTTCTGCTCCTTTCCACTCTTCCTTCTTTAAAACCATGCTCTACCCACCCCCAAGTATTAGCTTAACAGGGATATGGTCAGTGTCAAGGAAAACCACTTGTCCCGTTTCTGTCTCACTGCCAAGCTCAATTCTTGTGCCCCGTTTGCTTGATTTTGATATATTTCCTTCTCTCTAATTTTGCTCAAGTGAGTCCTGGTTATGTGTGTATGTACTAACTTTTTATTTAGAAATAATTTCAAAGTTTTCAGAAATTTTACAACAGTAGTATAATAAACTTGGAACTCCTGTATACTCTTTACCCAGATCACCTAATTATTAACATTTTGCCACATTTGCTATTTGCTTTTCCATCCTGTCTCTCTGCCTCTTTCTCTCTTTTGCATACACACACACACACACACATTCTCTTTCATTACCACAGTACAGTTAACAAATTCAGAAACTTAGCATTAACACAGTCCATATTTTAAGTTAGCCAGTTAACACCATCATGTCTTTTTTAGCAATTGTTTTTCTGTCCGGGATCCTGTATTTCATTTAGTTTTCAGGACACTTTAGTCTCCTTTAATTTCAAACAATCCCCTTTGCCTTTCTTTGTTTTACATGATATTATTATTTATTAAGAATCAGGGCCAGCCCGGTGGCGCACTCGGTAGAGTGCAGCGCTTGGGAGCGCGGCGGCACTCCCGCCGAGGGTTCGGATCCCATATAGAGACCGGTCCGCTCACTGGTTGAGCATGGTGCGGGCGCAACACCAAGGATTGCGATCCCGTTGCCGGTCACAAAAAAAGACAAAAAGGAAAACAAAAAAGAATAAAGGCCAGTCGTGTTGTGGGTTATCTCTCAATTTGTGTTTCTCTGATGTTTCCTGGTAATCAGATTCAGGTTGTGAATTTTGAACAGGAATACAGAGTTCTTAAAAAAATTTGTGGTGCTAATTATTTGTCTCTTTCTATTTCCATTGTAGAAAGCAGCTTCTTACGCTGAAGATGATGACATTCACACAACCAAAGATTGCCTTCTGGTTTATTCTCAGGAAGAAACGGAATCTCTGCATGGTTCCATCGGCTGTTGCAGTTTTATTGAAGGAGAGCTAGATGACCGCTTTTTGGATGATTTAGGACTTAAGTTTAAGACACTAGCTGAAGTTTGTTTGGGTCAAAAAATAGATACCAATATGGAAATTGAGCAGAGGCAAAAACCTGTCACAGAAACAAGTAGGAACACAGCTTCCCATTCACTCTATGAGCAAACTGTGGTTAATTCAGACAATGCCTACTCACCTGGCAGTAGCTTTCAAGTTCAAAAACCCTTGCATGAAGCAAGTGCAGAGACAGTAACTCAGGAAATAGTCACTGAAAGATCTGTGTCTTCTAGGCAGGGTCAAAAGGTAGCTACATCTCTTCCTAACCCATTGGCTTCTGGTAATATTGTAGTGACAGAAGCTTCCTATGCCACAGGCTCCACTCTGCCACCAAGCACAGTAATCCTGGATCCTAAACAGCCGCAGAGCCTTATCGTGACAGAGAGAGTATATGCACCAGCTTCTACCTTGGTAGATCCACATTATGCTACTCAAGGTAATGTCGTGGTTACTGAAAGAGTAATACAGCCTAATGGGGGTATATCAAATCCTCTGGAAGGCACTCAGCATCTGCAAGATGCACATTATGTTATGGTGCAGGAAAGAGAGAGCTTCCTTGCCCCCAGCTCCAGTATGCAGCCCACTGTGGCTCTGCCCAGTGCAGCAGTAGGACAGAATGTGACAGTAACCGAAAGAGTGCTAGCACCTATGTCCACTCTGCAATCCAGTTACCAAATTCCCACTGAAACCTCTATGAAGGCTACAAAAACCATGGTTTCTGGAGCTGCAGTCTCTGGCCCTCTGCCAAATATAGGTTTAGAGGAATCTGGTCCTACTAATGCTACCATAACTACATCTTCCACCAGAATTACCAAGCATAGCACCATGCAGCATTCTTACTCCTAAACAGCAGTCAGCGACAAACTGACCCAGAGTCTACAGCAGTGACTGCATGCTTTCAACATAACCTGCTTTTCATGAGCCTTACAGGCATGCGTACAGACGTGCACATTAAGCTTATAATTCTTCTCAGTCACTGATAAGCCACGCTGTCTCTGCTTCTGGGAGTGTATTTCACAAATGCTCCATGATTTACTGAGGACACAGAGTGACGATGCTGTTTCTTAAGTGCCTTTTAGTGAGTTACGCAAACAATATCGACAAAAGATAGAGAGTAAATCTGGCTTCTCAGAATTTAGCAAATTAACATAGAGTATCCAGTTCATCAGCCGTCCAGTAGAGCAAACCAGGGAACTGATTGGGTCTCTTTGCAAACCATATTAACATTCAACATTGGTGTTCTGTGTTCCGTACTGTACTTTACCTAGCAGATTATCAACAACTCATTTTCCAAAGATACATGCACAGTCTGGGCAATCAGTTTTGTTGTTTGTTTTCCTTAAGACTGGAACCCTTTTAATCTGTAAGATGGAATAAATTTTGGAAGATTGACAGGGTAAGAAGACATATTGTATGTTTCTGTGCACATGACTGTGTGTGTGTCTGGTGGGGGGGTGTGTGCATGCACATCCACTTGCTTGTTGCATGGTCTTAAAAATAGCATTATACCTTCTTGTCTCTCAACAGTCATGAAAATTTTGAATACTTCAAATTTAATTGAATAATCCAGGACAAAATTTAGAAATATAAAATAATTTTACTTTTTGTAGTAATTATACCTTCTTGTCTCTCAACAGTCATGAAAATTTTGAATACTTCAAATTTAATTGAATAATCCAGGACAAAATTTAGAAATATAAAATAATTTTACTTTTTGTAGTATTAATATGCATTAAAAAAAAAAAAAAAAAAAAAACCTCAGGGTACATTTCTAAATAGCTGCAACTTAGTGCAGGTAAATTAGCCAGCTGTATTCCTTGCTGTTTGAGGAGCCATGCCTATTTTACTGCTGTATATCCTCAGTGCCTTTAATGAGTGCCATATAAATATTTGTGGAATTAAACTGAATTTTACAAACCATTCTTTTATCTACAGTTGCCAAAAATATCAAAGGACCCTATATTTCTGTAATTATGAGTTGGAAATGATCTTTTTTGATGTCTCAAAGTCATTGACTGTCTGGTCATGATTTAGTATATGAGCAGTAAATATCATATTATAAAAACCTCAAATAATAGTCCTGATTTTGCACAACATCCTTGCCTTTCTTTTTTAAAAGTTATTTGGGTCGTTTGGCTCCTAAAGAGATGTATTTTATTACTCCTAGAAACAATCATATTTCAAAATACAAGAGTTTCAAAAAGTTCGTGGAAAGATACATATTATTTTTTAATTCCATTTTCGTGAACTTTTTTTGAAGTACCCTTATATATGTGCATATCAGTAATAATTTATAGAAATATTTCCTGCACAAAATTTTCATAATTTTTAAAGACTAATTTCTTAACTTTTAAGATACTTTGCTAGGGAAATGAAACTTTAAAAATTTACTTTTGTAGACATTTTTAAAAATATTGTTGACATGAATTGTTATGCATAGGATTTTATACAGTGTGCTCCTGCTAACAGTATATAGATAGATAAACGCAAATATTTTTAGACATTATAAGTCCATGGCTAAGGTGGAGGTCATTCTTCTATGATCTAGAATATTTTAATCTCTACTTAGTAATTGTCTTGTTGTTGTTTTTTTTTTTATACCTAGTTATATTTTGCCAAATATGCAACAGGAGTATCACTACTGTGTGAAAATGTAAACATGATCTTCGTACTCACAACAAACAAAACTTGGTCTTAAGCTTCCAATCCTGGGGCATGCTTAAAAACCTAGTGTCTCTTGTATATAGCATAATCACGTTTCATTTTCTAAATGGTTTTCTTTGTTCTTGAAAAGGGGATTTGCATTATTTTTTACATTTTGTTTTTCGGAAGATTATATTTGTATGTATATCATCATAAAATATTTAAATAAAAAGACTACCCTTTTCCCCATATCTTTTTATTGCTATATCATATTTTGCAAGCAATCTAGCTGAGTTTTGGAGGAGAGAGTACCCTAAAGGCAGGTGCTTCTTGGACTTCGTTATTTAATTAGATCTGCTTCTAGCCACCAGACCAGCTTCTTTGGAAGAACTTGGTCGTCTCCCTATGTATGGTAGAATACTAGACAGCCCAGTTAAATCTGAATTTTAGATAAACAATGAGTAGTTTTTTAGTGTATGTCCCATTGTAAAAAAAAAAAAAAAATTATCTGTTGTTTATCTGATATTCAAATCTAACTGGGTACCCTGTATTTTTATTTGCCAACTCTGGCAACCTTGTTCCTAAGGAACTGAAATGTCGTTTCTCTGCCCAGAAAGTAACACCGGAGGAACCTGTTGGATTTGGCTGGAGGAGGCTGGCACATCTGACCCAGAGATGAAATCATTTCTACCAATGTTTAAGAGGCTGTTTTAAGTGCTTGTCATAGTTTACAAGGGAAAAGATCAGAATTGCTGCTGTAGGGGAAGAAAGAAATCTTTTCCTTCTACCCTTCTAGGTTCTCAGCTTGGGGCTTTGTAACAAAACAGACAAACGAGAAAAGCATACAGAAGTCTATTAACATGTATATCTCATACGTACATGGAAGAAAATCAGGGATTTTCAAAGAGGTGGTTAGAATTTAGGTTTTTATATTATTAAAAGAAAAACTTAAATTTAACCAAGTTTAATTGAGCAAAGAATTCATAAAATTGGACCAGAAGAGGTTTGGGAACAGGGAGCTGCAATCATGGCAGGTGGTATTTATAGACAGAAAAATGGAAGTGAGGTATACAAACCTTGATTGGTTACAGCTTGGTATTGCCTTGTGATTGGCTCAGGCTCAGCTGCCGTGATTGGCTGAGACTCAGCTGTTTGTTACAAAGTATACTCCTAAATTAGGCTTTCAGTTTGTTTACTTACCAAGCTAGGTTGTAGTTTGTCCTTATTCAGGGACTCAAGGTACTGGGAGGCAGCCTCAGGCCAAATTTAGTTTAACAATATACCAACCTGGGCTAAATCAAGGGAAAGGGGGGTTGGAGTTTCTGGGATGGGGAGGCAAGCTATAGGAAGGCAAAGTATGGAAAAAGTATGGTAAACAAGGGTAAGGTTTCTTATGCAGATTTAAGTGGGCGTCTCCTCCATTGACAAGAATCTCTTGTGATTTATAGTCATCCTTCTGGTACAGAAAGGGAGACACCCTTACAAATGGACATATCCTTTACGAGTAAGTGTAAATCTCCCTTGCAAAAGGAGAATATAGGTTCTGTCTTCCTGTGTCTGCTGTTTCTTAAAATATTTAGCTCAAAATAATCCTGCTAAAAAGGCATATTTGGTGGTGGCTATTCTGGTCTACACTGCCAATGCTACAATGTCACATTAGTGAAGATTTCTCAATACTGGCACATCAAGACATCCTAAAGCAGTAATACTATATTATATTTTTGTGACCCTAGGGTTCCCATGCCTATTGGCACATGGAAGCAACTTTTACTTGATTTCTGCAAACTATATTCTGGCCACTGGTAAGGGAAACTGAGGGGTTCCGTTGGCTAAGTCTGGGTTCTTGATGTCTCCAACAAAGAATTGGATGAAACATGCCAGAGGTGAAAAACAAAGAGCAGCCTTATTTAGCAGAGAGAGAATACACTCCAGAGAGGACAGAGCAGGTTCAAGCAAGAGAGCGTGGCTCAAAAGCGCCCAACAGTTACATTCCCGGGGATTGAAGTCCTCCCAGCTGGATTCCTGTCATTTGGTCATTGGTTGAGCCCTGAGTGTAGTCTCCGTTGATTGACACCCTAGCTGGTGGGAGCTCATTGGTCCAACCGAATGGTGCCCAACATGCGGGTGGAGCTCCCTGTCTTTTTCTCCTGTGGCTGTTTTTGCGCAGCTGTGTGCCTACGTCTGGTATTTCCCCTTGCAAATAACCAGGTTTCCTCTTACCACTCTTACCTTTTTCTAACTTCCTGCTACACCACGACTACATCAAAATGTATACAATAAGAAAGACCTTGCTGATCAAGCGTCACCTAGAAATGAAGCGTTGCAGATAACTTTCATAGAATTAAATCTTAATTCTTTATAACACATCAAAATTTCTTAGTTTCACTATTTTAGTGTATTTCAGATCTTCTATATCTTGACTGATTTTTTGGTCTACTTTTTCTATGAATTGCAAGAGGGGTGTTAAAATCTACTGGCTGTGGCTTTGTTTATTTCCCCCTTTAATTCTTCCTGCTTTTGCTTCCTATACTTTGAAACTTTTTACCTGTGTTATTGGGTACAAACACATTCAGGGTTATTGTATGTTCCTGAAGAGTTGACCTTTTTGGCATTACAGAATGTTTTTCTCTATCTCTGGTTACATTTTTTGTCTTGAAAACTACTTTGCCTAACATTAATACAGCCACACCAGCTTTCTTATGCTTGGAGTTTCCATAGTACTTGTATACTTTTTTGATCCTTTTACTTTCCACTTGTCTATGCCTTTATATTTTTGGTGCATTTCTAATAAACAGCATATAGGTAGATCTTGCTTTCTTATCCATTTTAACAATTTCTGGCTTTTAATGGAAGGTTTCACAGCAATTATTCATAGGGATAAGTTCAAGCCTTCCATCTTGGCATTTGTTTTCTCTGTGTCCTATCTGGTTTTTCATTTTTCTACTCCTTCTTTCCTGCCTTCTTTTGAATAATGCATGTTTTAAGATTCCACCACAGTTCCTCTAGTGACCTTTTAACTACACCTTCTTGTGCTTATTTTTTAGTTGGTTGCTCTTGCTGAGGAAATATAATTAAAAACAAAACCTTCTGCCAATCTAAAAAAACCTTTCCATAAAGGTAGAAGAGAAAAAAAAAAAAGTTTTATTATTGAGTAAGCATTAAGCCAAAATGTGATGTGCATCACAGGCAACCCATAAAGAAATTACAAAGACAGAAAAAATTCTCAACTTTTTATATAAGCAGGCAGAACATATGTGTTCACAAGACAGATGATAACTTGTCTTCACGTAGGAAGATTGTACAGCACCATTTGTCATACATAGTTCTCTCAAGTTCAAAGGGTAATTGAGGTGGCCCTGGTGTTTACTTAATTGCTGTTGTCCAAAGAAATAATAAAACTTCTTAGATCTCTATGCAGGCAGCTAGTTTCAAAGTGAATGCCCTAAGGAGAAGGCAGAGAAAGTCTCTTTCCCTTTTCGTACCAAAGAAAACTCAATTTTTCTTCTTTAGATTTGTACTTACCCCTACACTCTAGGGCTATGCTCTATGTGACAAGTGGCTACTGAATGGACAGCACAAATATAAAGTATTTCTATCATTGTGGAAAAGGTTTTTGGGCTTCATAGCTCCAGAAATTCCAATAGGCATTATTGATTTATCACAGTCTATCTTCAAATATTCTACTACTTCACAAACAATGTGTGTGAACCTTGAGCATTCATTTTACGGATCCTGTACCAACATAGCCTCCGTCCCCTGCACCTTCCATCATAACCACCACCCCACCACTTGCTGTAATGCATTATTGGCATGAATATTCTAAAGCCTGTGTCAAGTCCATCAGTGGGTGGGAATGAACTCTTATTTTTCCGCATAATAGAAAACCCCCACCAACCTATGAACCAAGTTGGGTAAATGAGCAGAAAGTTTGGTGTTACAATCCCTCTTGAGTTGAACCCTTCTGAAGTAATATTAAGTTTTGTCATTGCCAGCCCCACCAAGGACCACTTCTACCATTGCCCAAGTTTGGATGAGCTCGCTCTCAAAGAAAAATCTTTGGGTTGGGGAGAGAAAAACAGACCTTGAGATAACACAGTGAAAGAAGTTGGGAAATATACAAAAATACAGAGCAAGCATCATAAATGCTTCTAAATACACCCCTGCTAGATGACTCCCGAGTTGGCTTAGCAGCAAATTAAGTGCACATTCACCTAATAGTAATTCGCATGTTTTTCCACTTGGAGATCACGGAATAACGGAAGCACAGTTACCTAAACCCATGCACGTTCGAACACCATTGCCTCAGCGCCATTAGAGTAAATATGAGTGTTCTATGCTTCATGGCCACAAGATGGCACTATGCACGCAGTAAAAGAGGCAAAAATCAATCAGTTCCAAAGCTAGAGGGAAAAAATAAGCAATTTAATAAGTTCATGAGCAATGCAAACCCACAAAAGCCAATACCGTCCTTCACTAACTGTTTGCCTCCCAGACAAAGTGTCATATGCTTCAGGATTGCCTAGGAAACGAGGCCCAGATTATAGAAGTCTAATAGAACCTGTGCCACTACTTTCGTGGTGAAACACAAAATGTCTTTCTGAAGATCAGTCAGAACCTTTGGTTCTATTAAAAAGGCTGCGCTTTGGAGGAAATGACACTGACTGATGGAATTACAAATAATGCACTCAGTATGGTGCGGGCTAATCTTAAGAATAGAATTGACTTTTTCTGCAAAACTAGATTCAACTAAACAAACATTTGTTGAATTCTCACTATGTGCAAAGCAGTGTTTAGTGGCTTTAAGTTCATTCAGAGATGAGTAAAATCCAGCCCTAGCCCTCCGTGGGCTCCCAAAATAGTGGAGGAAGTAGTTACACATAGTTTATTCTGAAAACCAAAGCTGCCTGTAATAAACAAGACATCAAAGATAGAAAATGCCAAGGCTAATTAGAGAGATGAATTTCTCTGTGTCATTCCCAACCCTCCTAAGTTAAAAGGGAGAGAGAATATCTAGGAGGTCTTCTTAGACAGACGGGCTTTTAATGAAAATTGGAGATTAAGTAAACAGAGGGATTAGCTAGATAAGAGGCTCATGTCACCCTGGTGAGTGGGGCTAATGTGTGGGGAATCACAGGCAGTGGATGCAGCAGAAGGAATGGATGAAGAGGCATGTACAGGACACCCTATGGAAGACTTGGAATAGGAAGCTAAGGCCGTGGGGCTACACTCTGCAACAGACAGCCACAGAGCCTTTCTGAAGAGGACAAACTTATAATTGGGTTTTAGAAAGACTACTCAGCCTTTAGTGGAGGATGGGCTGGAGGTGGGAGATTCTGGAGGAAGGGGTGGGGGTGTGAATGTTAAATATGAACGTCTTTTTTCTCTTTTTTTATTACAAAAAACTATTGACATATGTTTGTTCCCATGACAATTTGGTGTTATTTTGATCTCCTTCATAAAATTGTGAGCTCTGTGATCCAAGAACATTGTCTTGATTTATTCTTGTATCCTTAGTACATCAATACAATGCTTTATATATGGCAGGTGCACAATTGTTTTTGTTGTAGTTGAAAGGTCCTTAAATTAAACTGAATAGTACTGAAATTAATTGAATGGCACACCTTGTGTCAATAGATATTTTCCCCCAACATTCTAGTGGGAAACTTTTCACACACACAGCAAATTTGAAAGAATTTTTGGTGAAAACTCATCTTCACATCACCAAGACTCCATCAATATTTTAATCTTTCTGTTTTATCACATATATATCCATCTATCCATTTCTCTATCCATCCATCAGTTCATCTTATTTCTCTTGATGAATTTCAGATTAAATTATAGCCATAAGTACACGCCCCCTAAATATATCTGTATGCATGTCATTAATTAAAGTCCAAGATTTTTTTCTTCTAAGGTAAAATTACATATCATGAAATACATCAATTTTAAGTGTACATTTGCTAAGTTTTGGCAAATACATACACCTGTGTAACCCAAACCCCTTTCAAAATGTAGAAGTTACCATAACCCCAGAAAATAATAATTCTTCTTCTTGCTCACACCCCAGCCCCACCCACAGAGGCAACAACTTTACTTTTTTTAACTTTTGCCTTTCTTAGAACGTGGGGTCATATAACCTGTACACTTTGGAATAGGGCTTCTTTCATGCAGCATAATGTTTTTGAGATTTACTTATGGTTTGTGTATCAGTAATACCTTTCTTTCTGTGGGCGGTAGCATTCTGTTGTATAATTATGCCAAAGTTGCTTCTCTATTCTCATTTTGATGGACACCTGAGCTGTTTCGAGTTTTATCTTATGAAGAATAAAGCTACTGACTGCCATCTTCACTCATTTCTGGTGTCAGGGGATGGGCCCCTTTTTACCCCTGTCCTACAAAAAAACACTGTGAAGCAAACCACAAACCTAAGGAAGAAGTTCTAGAGTGACATCACCAAGATGGCAGAATAGATGATCCCAGTGTTGCTCCTCTGCCCCCACAATAGATCAATTTACAACTATTAAAACACAAAAACTGCCATCCTGTAATAACTGGAACTTGGGGGAAGAGGCAGAGAGCTGCTGAGTACGTGAAGGAAAGCTGGGGCGAGTGGGAAGAGAGACCAACCCGACCAGCCCCAGCCCCAGCCATTCCCCAGGAGAACGTGGCACACTGCCTGGAGCAGCTACCTGCAGATGGCAAAGCCACAGCAGCGCCCTTTACATGAAGCTCCTTGGAGTCTGCAGGGGAGAAGGACACCATGACTGCTGGCAAACAAAAACAAAAAAAAAAACACTTCAGAGTGCAAAGCTGCTCACAAGGTTCCTCCGCACCCACATAGGAGAAAGAGGCTGTGGCTGAGAGGAGGAAAGATTTATCCAGAGGTCAGGGCATCACAGAGTGGAGACCAGTCAGTGTGATACAAATGCAGGGGGCACAGTTTGCAGGAAAGACTCAGCCTCAGGCCAGAATTTCCACACAGACAAGTTGCATCTGTGGTGACCCCATATGATCTGAAAGTGACTAAAAAGCTAACAATTAAAATCTGGTCTACACAAAAAGTTTTCCCCAGTCTGAGAAATAACAGTAAGGCGGCAATTTAGCTCAGGTACAGAGTCCAAGTCCCAGCCCCCACAGGAAGCTTCCCCAGTCCAGGAATTATCCACAGGACAGAAAATTAGTTCCAGGGCAATGCTTCAGTGGTTGTGGTTGATATTAATCATTCACAGAAGAAAAAAACAATCCACAGACCAGAGACAAACTTCTGGTATTGAGCAGTAAAGGTCTAACACCACCAAAGAGCACCTATAAAACCTGAAACAGGTAGCCATCTCCTCAAATGCCCAGGCATCAACATAAAGACACAAAGATAGAGAAAGAACAGAGAAATATGACACTACCAAAGAAAACCACTAAAGTGCCAGCCATGGACAGAGAAAAAGAGTGGATTTACAAAATGTCTGACAGAGAATGCAGAATAATCCTCTTAAATATGTTCAGGTAGTCACAAGCAAACTATAGACAAAAAATTAAATGATATTTGGAAGACAATCCAGGAGCAAAATAAACTTGACAAAGAAATATAATCAATTTTTTTAAAACCATACAGATATTCTAGAAATAAAGACAACATTATCTGAACTAAAAAGCTCAATACTTTGAAATAAAATAAAATAAAAGCTCTGGCAGCAGATAAATCAAACAGATGAAAGAATCAGTAAGTTCAAAGACAAAACATACAAAATTATCTAATCAGGGGAACAAAAAGAAAATAAGAAAAAATGAAACAGAATTGCAGCAATTATAGGATTTCTTCAAGCAAAATAACCACTGCATAATAGATATACCCAAAGGAGAGGAAAAAGGAAGAGACTTAGAAAGCATATTTAGGAAAATAATGGCTGAAAATTTCCCAGGTATGAAGAAAGATAATAGCATCCAGGTATAAGATGCTCAGAGGTTACCAAATTCAATCCAAAGAGAAACACTCCACAGCACATCATAATCAAATTATCAAAAAAACAAAGACAAAGAAGGAATACTGAAAGCAGCAAGACGAAAGAAACACGTAACATTCAATGGAGCTCCAATAAGGGTCTTGGTGGACTTCCCAATAGAAACCCTATAGGCCAGGAGAGAGTGAGATGATATATTCAAAGTGCTGAAGGAAAAAGACTGTCAACCAAGAATTCTATAAGCAACAAACCTAACCTTCAGAGATGAAGGAGAAATGAAGTCTTTCCCAGAAAACAAAAACTCAGAGAATTCATCAAAACTAGAACTGCCTTACAGAAATGTTAAAGAGAACTCTTCAGTCTGAAAGAAGATGACACTAAAGTGTAACAAGAAAACATTTGAAGATACAAAACTCACTAGTAAAGTAAATACAGAGACATCCTCAGAATATACCAATGTTATAAGGATGGTGAATAAACCACTTATATCCTTACTGTGAAGACTAAAAGACAAACCCAACAACATAATAACAAATTCAACAACCATATAAAAGATAGGCAATATTAACAGATGTAACCTGAAACAACAAAATGTCAAAAAGTGTGTGTTGGGGAATAATATCAAAGCATAGAGGTGGCTTTGGTTTTTTTCTTTTTTCTTAGCAATCAAAGATAAGTTGTTATTAGTTTAAAATAATTTAATAAACACATTTTTGTAAGCCTTATGATAACCATACCAAAAACCTATAATAGATATACTAAAAAGTAATAGCAAGAAATCAAAATATACTACCAGAAAAAAACCAATTAATTACTTTTTTTTTTTTTTTTTTTTTTTTTTTTTTTTTTTTTTTTTTT
>NW_007726631.1:564130-568692 GCF_000696425.1 Galeopterus variegatus | reverse complement strand
AAAAAGTAAAATCAAAAAAACAAAAAATACTACCAAAAAAAAACCAATTAATTTCTTTTTTTTTTTTTTTTTTTTTTTTTTGTCTTTTGTCTTTTTCCGTGTCTGGCAACGGATCGCAACCCTCAGTGTTGCTTCCCGCACCTCGCTCAGCCAGTGAGCGGGAACCGGTCCGTATGTGGGATCCGAACCCTCGGGCGGGAGCGCCGCCGCGCTTCCCAAGTGGCACACTATCCAGTGCGCCACCGGGCCGGCCCAAAACCAATTAATTACAAAGGAAGACAGTAATACAAGAATAAAGGAAATAAGGATCAATAAAACAACCAGAAAAAAAGTAAAAAGTGACAGTAACAAGTCCCTATATATCTATAATAACTCTAAACATAAATGGATTAAATTCCCCAATTAAAAGATACAGAGTGGTTGAATGGGTTATAAAATGAGAACCAACAGTATGCTGCCTACAAGAAACTCACTTCACCCATAAGGACACACATTGACTGAAAGTGAAGGGATGGAGAAAGATATTTCATGCAAATGGAAACCAAAAAAGAGCAGGAGTACTTATACCAGATAAAATAGACTTCAAACCAAGGAAAGTAAAATAAGATAAAGAAGGTCATTACATAATGACAAAGGAATCAACTCAACAAGAGGATATAAAAGTTCTAAATATATGTGCACCCAACTCTGGCACAACCAGATACATAAAGCAAATACTACTAGCCCTAATGAGAGAAATAGACTCAAACACAATAATAATTGGGGACTTGAATACTCCTCTTTCAGCAAAGGACAGATCATCCAGACAGAAAATTAGCCAAGAAACATCAGAGTTAATCTCCACTCTAGACTGATTAGATCTAACAGAAATTTATAGAACATTTCATCCAACAGCTGCAGAATAAACATTTTTCTCAGCAGCCCATGGAACATTCTCTAGACTAGACCACACATTAGATCACAAAACAAATCTCAACGAATTTTTTAAAAATTGACATCATATCTACTATTGTCTGACCACATTAGAATAAAACTAGAAATCAGTAACAGAAGGAACATTGGAAATTGTACAAACACATGGAAATTAAACAACATTCTCCTAAACAATGAATGGGTCAAATAATAAACCAAAAAGGAAATTTAAAAGTTCCTGGAGACAAATGAAAATGAAAGCACAACATGCCAGAACCTATGCGATGCTGCAAAAGCAGTTCTCAGGGGAAGTTTACAGAAATAAATTCCCACATCAAAAAAGAGGAAAGACTTCAAATAAACAATCTAATTTACACCTCAAGGAACTAGAAAAACAAGAACAAACCAAACCCAAAATTAGTAGAAGGAGAGAAATAACAAAGATCAGAGCAAATATAAATGAAATAGAAATTTTTAAAAAATATACAAAAAAATCAATAAAGCAAAGAGTTTGTTTTTCAAGAAGATAAACAAAATCAATGCACCTTTAACTGGACTAACAAAGAAAAAAAGAGAAAACTCAAATAAAATCAAAAATGTAAAAGGGGATTTCTGATACCACAGAAATACAAAGGATCACAAGAGACTATTATGAACAACTGTATGTGAATGAACTGGAAAACCTAGAAGAAATGGATAAATTCCTGAACACATACAACTTACATGGTTGGATCATGAAGAATTAGAAAATCTAAACAGACTAATAATGAGTAATGAGATTGAAGCAGTAATAAAAAGTCTACCAACAAAGAAAACTCAAGGACCAGATGGCTTCACTGACAAGTTCCACCAAATGTTTAAAGAATAACTAATACCAGTTCTTCCCAAACTCTTCCAAAAAATTAAAGAGGAGGGAATACTCCTGAATTCATTCTATGAGGCCAGCATTACCCTCATACCAAAACCAGAAGGAAGGGCAGGCCCGGTGGCGCACTGCTACAGTGCGCCACCTGGGAAGCGTGGCGGCGCTCCCACCGAGGGTTCGGATCCCACATACAGACCGGCCGCTCACTGGCTGAGCGAGGTGCAGGCACAACACCGAGGGTTGCGATCCCGTTGCCGGTCCCGGTCCGGTACGGGCGCGACACTGAGGGTTGCGATCCGTTGCCGGTCACGAAAAAAGACAAAAAGGAAAAAAAAAAAAAAAACTACAGACCAAAACCCCTAATGAACATAGATGTGAAAATCCTCAACAAAATGCTCATGAACCAAATCTGACAACACATTAAAAAGATCATTCACCGTGATCAAGTGGAATTCATTCCAGAGATACAAAGATGTGAACAAATGCAAATCAATAAACATGATACATCACATCAACAGAATGAAGGGAACAAAAACCAATAGGTACAGAAAAAACATTGGATTAAATCTAACAGCACTTTATGACAAAAGCACTCGATTTTTGTGAAACAAGTTAGCAATAGGAGGAACATACCTCACACAATAAAGGCCATGTATGACAAACCCACAGCTAATATCTTACTAAACTGACAAAAATTGGAGGCTTTTCCTCTAAGATCTGGAACAAGACAAGGATGCCCACTTTCCCCACTCTTCTCAACATAGTACTGGAAGTTCTAGCCAGCACAATAAGGCAACAGAAAGCAATAAAGGGCATGCAAATTGGAAAGGAGGAAGTCAAACTATCCCTATTTGCAGATGACATGACCTTATACACAGAAAACCCTAAAGATGCCATGATAAAATTACTGGAACTAATAAGTAAATTCAATAAAGTGACAGAATACAAAATCGATACACAAAAATCAATAGTGTTCTTATACTCCCATAACAAAATATCTGAAGATGAAATCGTGAAAGTAATCCCATTCGCAATAGCTATCAAAAAAATGAAAAACCTGGGGGTGAATTCAACCAAGGAGGTGAAAGAACTCTACAATGAAAACTGTAAAACATTGGTGAAAGAAATTGAAGAATACACAAATAAATAGAAAGGTATCCCATGTTCATGGCTGGAAAAATTAACAACATCAAAATGTTCATATGGCCCAAAGCAATCTACACATTCAACACAATCCCTATCAAAATACCAATGGCATTCTTTATGGAAATAGAAAAAATGAACTTAAAATTTGTATGGAACTACAAAAGATACCATACAACCAAAGCAATCTTAAAGAAAAAGAACAAAATTGGAAGTATCCTAATTCCTCACTTCAAAATACACTATAAAACTATAGTAACCAAAACAGTATAGTACAGGCATAAAAATAGACATACAGACCTATGGAACAGAATAGACAGCCCAGAAATAAACCCACACATTTATAGCCAAATGATTTTTGACACTGGTGCCAAAAATATACAATGGGGTAAGGATAGCCTCTTCAATAAATGGTGCTGTGAAAAAACGATATTCATATGCAGAAGACTGAAACTAGACCCCTATCTCTCACCATATACAAAAATCAACTCAATTTGGATTAAGACCTAAATTTAAAAACCAAAACTATAAAACTACTAGAGGAAAACATAGGGGAAACACTACATAAAATCGGAGTGGGCAGTGATTTTTTGAACAAGACTACAAAGGCACAGACAACTAAAGCAGAAATAGACAAATGGGACTACATCAAACTAAAAAGCTTCGGTATAGAAAAAGACACAATCAACTAAGTGAAGAGGCAACCTATGGAATAAGAGAAAGTGTTTGCATACTGCACTTCAGACAAGGGGCTAATATCCAGAATATATAAGGAACTCAAACAACTCAAGAGCAAAAAAACCAAATAACTCAATTAAAAAACGGACAAAGGACCTGAACAGACATTTCTCAAAAGAAGACATACAAATGGCCAATAGGCACATGAAAAAAATGCTCAGCATCACTAATCATCAGGGAAATACAAATTAAAAACACAGTGAGATATCATTTCACTCCAGTTAGAATGGCTATAACCAAAAAGACAAAAAAATAACAAATGCTGGCAAGTATGCGGAGAAAAGGGAACTCTCCTACATTGTTGGTGGGAATGTAAATTGGTACAGCTGTTGTGAAAAACAGTATGGAGATTCCTGGGATAACTAAAAATTGAACTACCTTATGACCCAGTGATCACACTACTGGGTATACACCCAGAAGTTGTTAAATCAATATATGGAAAATACACCTGCACTCCCATGTTCATTTCAACAGTATTTACAATAGCCAAGAGATGGAATCAACCTAAACGCCCATCAATGGATGAATGGATAAAGAAAAACTGTGGTGTGTATACACAATGGAATACTACTAGCTACTTTTTTAAAAAATGAAATCTTGTCATTTGCAGCAACATGGATAAAACTGTAGACCATTAGGTTAAGTGAAGTAAGTCAGGCACAAAACGACAAATACCACAAGATCTTGCTCATATATGGAATCTAAAAAAACAAAAACAAAAACAAGTGGTTGTCATAGAAGCAGAGTGTGGAACAATGATTATCAGAGGCTGGGGCAGGGGTGAAGGAAGGGAGTGGTGAATTCATGCCCACACTATCTACAGTAACTGAATCAATGTACCATATATGCATGTGCTGAAATGCACTGTACCCCACAAACATGTACAAATAAATGTTAAATTTTT
>NW_007726631.1:560298-564060 GCF_000696425.1 Galeopterus variegatus | reverse complement strand
TGTCATAGAAGCAGAGTGTGGAACAATGATTATCAGAGGCTGGGGCGGGGGTGAAGGAAGGGAGTGGTGAATTCATGCCCACACTATCTACAGTAACTGAATCAATGTACCATATATGCATGTGCTGAAATGCACTGTACCCCACAAACATGTACAAATAAATGTTAAATTTTTTAAAAAGAGTAAAGCTACTATGAACATTCTTGTTTAAGTCTTGGTAGCCACATTTTTTCATTTCTCTTGGACAAATACCTCATTTGCAGGTTCATAGGGTAAGTGTGTGCTTAGGCATTTTCAGAAGCTCTTTTTTACAAAATGCTGGCCAATTCTTAACATGCATTATCTTTCCCACTTTGGTAATTAAGAAAAACCCGTAAGAAAGAGCACCATTGCATCCACTGAATGCTACTGGGTCTATTGAAAGCTATTGACCTCACTCAAAATTCCAGAGCATCAGAGGGGTCTTTTCATTCCATGTGGTACACATTCAGGCAGACATTCAACAACCACTGATTGGATGAGAGAGGGGTACTTAGCCCAAGAGTAGCCATCAATGAGTTGTCTAGAAGCCCAACAGATAGACTGGTTCAAAAATCTGCCCATAATGGAATCACAGTGAATAATCAGTCCATTTAATGCCTTTCTCTGAGAATTTGAAATGGAGACTCTGGAAAGAGGCGTTCAGTTAGAAGTGAACACAAGAAAAAAAAAGACACACAAACAAAACATTCTTTAGATTTCGTTGAGAGCAGCTAAGTTGGTGCTTAAAGAGATAGACAGGGATTCATGCTTTTGTAAAAGGTGAGCTTTTTCATCCAGGAGATTCTCTTGCCAATGAAGAGAAATAAGATTCTCGCATAATCTGGAGAATTCTCAGAAAGGGCAGTAGAATCTACTACTTGTTGCTAGCGCAGGACTTAAAGTCTTAAANCTATTGACCTCACTCAAAATTCCAGAGCATCAGAGGGGTCTTTTCATTCCATGTGGTACACGTTCAGGCAGACATTCAACAACCACTGATTGGACGAGAGAGGGGTACTTAGCCCAAGAGTAGCCATCAATGAGTTGTCTAGAAGCCCAAGAGATAGACTGGTTCAAAAATCTGCCCATAATGGAATCACAGTGAATAATCAGTCCATTTAATGCCTTTCTCTGAGAATTTGAAATGGAGACTCTGGAAAGAGGCGTTCAGTTAGAAGTGAACACAAGAAAAAAAAAGACACACAAACAAAACATTCTTTAGATTTCGTTGAGAGCAGCTAAGTTGGTGCTTAAAGAGATAGACAGGGATTCATGCTTTTATAAAAGGTGAGCTTTTTCATCCAGGAGTTTCTCTTGCCAATGAAGAGAAATAAGATTCTCGCATAATCTGGAGCATTCTCAGAAAGGGCAGTAGAATCTACTACTTGTTGCTAGCGCAGGACTTAAAGTCTTAAAACTTAGAAAAATTGGTTTTAGAATTTAAAGTCTTAAAAAATTATAAAAATTTCCTACCCAATCCAAAAGCTGGGATGAAATAAAAATAAAGACAATAATTAAAAGGCATTCTCTCTCTCTCTCTCTCTCTCTCTCATGCACAAACATATACACACATTTCAATAATATTTTGCCTTAAGTACACATTAGAAAGTTAATGAAAGAAGTAGGGTAAACCAAGGGAACTATAAAGGAAGCAGAAGGAACATACAGGGAAACAGATTCTTTAAGTCTTCTTTCCCCCAATTCTAACATGGCCCTGATAACTGGGGGTGAAGACCATCTGCCACCAGGTGCATCCTATGATCGTTCCAATGACCCACTGATGGAGTTTGGATTATTGTCCTCCCAGAACTCATGTGGAAATCTGATCCCCCATGTGGCAGTGTTCGGAGCTGTTTGAGTCATGGGGGAAGATCCCTCATGAATGGATTAATGCTCTCCCTGCGGGTGGGGGACCTGAGTAAGTTCTTGCTCTATTAGTTCCCACGAGTGCTGGTTGTTTAAAAGACCCTGGCACCTCCCCTCTCTCTCTCTCTTGCTTCTTCTCACCATGTGATCTGCTTGTACCCACCGGCTGCCTGCCACTTTCCGCTACAAGTAGAAGCAGCCTGAGGCCCGTGCCAGATGCAGCTGTTCCAGAATCGTAAGCCAAATAAACCTCTGTTCTTTATACATTACTTAGTCTCAGGTATTCTGTTATAGCAACACAAAATTAACTAATACAATTAACAAAAGAGCATCAGATTCTTCAGCCCAACTTCTAGGAATTTACCTCAGGAGTTAGTCTTACAGTTATGAAAAGATGTATGTATAAGGATGTTTGCTTGTTGTTTATCATGTAAAAATTATAAACAGCAGTTTATTGGTAGAGTCCACTCAAAATCAGCTCTGTGCAGGGCTACATGTAGATTAATGAGGCACTTTAAAGTTACAAGATGGAGATATTTCCACATTACCTTTGGTGATTAGAAAGATACAAGGGGGGCCGGCCCGGTGGCGCACTGCTACAGTGCACCGCTTGGGAGTGCGGTGGCGCTCCCGCCGAGGGTTCGGATCCCACATACAGACCGGTTCCCGCTCACTGGCTGAGCGAGGTGTGGGAGAAACACCGAGGGTTGCGATCCGTTGCCGGTCCCAGTCCGGTACGGGCGCAACACTGAGGGTTGCGATCCATTGCCGGACACGAAAAAAGACAAAAAGGAAAAAAAGAAAGAAAGAAAGATACAAGGGAACATGGACTAGATCTGCCCACCACTCCATCTGACCTTTCTAACCCTGTGTGTCAGTTACAAGGCTTATTGGCCGAATTTTCAGATGAGCAAATGAAAGGTGACGCTCACAAAATAGTGGCACACCTGTGCACAGGTAAAGCTCTAAGCCACGGTGGCCTTCCTTACTCAGTGGTTCTCACCCTGGTCAAAAAACAGGTGGTCTTTCAGAGAAGAAAATAAATGTGCACTTTCCTTTGGAATAATAATACTCTGAAGCATAGAGAGACTGTGACACGTGACAAAGGTGATGGTGATAATAATAGTACCATTCAGTATTTACTAGGTCTGTTCTATGGGCAAGCACTGTACTAAGCACTTCTACTATTATCTGATTTATCCTAATAACAATCTTAGTGATAAATCTTATTATTTTTCCCCTTTTTATGGATGAGTGAGTTGGGGGTTAGAGAAGTTATGTAGTATATAAAGATGATTTATCTCATGCCTTTTGCATCATCAGACGTTTAGCCCTAGCTAAAGAAAGGAGAGAAAGAAGAAAAAAGCCAGGGGCGAGGGCTCTTCAGGATCTCAGGAAGTGTCTGTGTATCACTTCTTCCCCTCTTTGTATTTGCTGGGACAGAGAGAAGCTCTTCAAAAAGAATCCAACAGCCAAAGACATAGAAAAGGGTTTCTTTCCTCAAATAACTTAAGCTATTTTTCATGCTACAAACAAAAGCACAGGGTAGAAATTTCCATTCACCTGCGATGCACTAATCTTTAGCTACCCTTAGCAACCAGTTAACAAACAGACGTCAGCAAAGCCGGGCCGATTAGCATTCTTTTTTAGTCAAAAGATCACAGTTATTGCAAAGTACAGCTCATAGCTCTGAGGCTTATGTGGGCTGTAAAGGTCAGGCAAAGTTGCGTTTGGTTTGGGGTGTTTTTTTATCCCCCTTCAGAGCAAAACAAGTTTTCTTTGTTCATTTGGTTTATGAAACTCATATGATCTTTGAAAGAGAACAGATTCCAGCCTGGTGGGGAGGGCACCCAGCCTACTCAGTCTCTGAGTCAC
>NW_007726631.1:556680-560236 GCF_000696425.1 Galeopterus variegatus | reverse complement strand
GAAAGAGAACAGATTCCAGCCTGGTGGGGAGGGCACCCAGCCTACTCAGTCTCTGAGTCACTGGGAGATCTTGAACCCTTTACTCAGCCCCTGCAGGTTCTCACTTTTCTGCCTTTACAAAAACCACACCAGCCCATGATAGTGAAGATCATCTGGAAAATGCTCTGAAGTCGACAAAAAAAACCTGTCAAGGTTAACTTTTACCAGTGGAGAAAATAACAGCAATGATTTGCAGTAAGTGAAGAAAACACATGTACAGTCTCAAAGAGAGTTGAAAGGAGCTGAGAAGGTCACCCAGCCCTGTCCTCCCATTAGGAGGCACCTCCTGACCAATGGTGGGGGGGGGACTACCATTTTTGGTTATCCACTTCGAGGAGTCACAGCTTCTGTGACAGGAAGCTCTTCCTGAAGTCTCACTGGAATCCCTCTTGCTAATCTCTTCTTGTACTCTTCATAAAGGAGACGTCCATCTTTCTTAAGTTTTTTCTTAATGTTTTATTTACTTGACATGCATAATGAATTCACACAGGCCTTATTCTTCTCCAGGTTCAATTTTTAAATCACTTATTAGACAGACATCTACTGGGCCTAGCATTAGGCTAAGTCTGGGACATAATAAGATTTACAATATGGTCTTTGCCTGCAAGGAGTTTATGTTTTCATGGAGTGCACTAGATATTTAAAGAAATAATGGCAGTAAAGTGTGTTGTGTGAAGTTCAGGCATTCTCTGTTTTTGAAACTTTGCATTTTGATAATCTGTTCATTCAGAAATACTTTAATTTTTTCCCATTTCAAAATTTTAGCTAAAATTCAATTATTTTTTAATTTCTTCTGGGGTGGGGGAGGGGGAGGGGTGGTGCAGCAATAACAGAAAGGACATGTCCCCTAGGGGCAAAACAAGGTAAAAAGGAACACCAGACTGTACCTGTACCCTTATAGCTACATGGAGCAGAAGTAAATCCCTTACTTCCTGGATTCAAGGTACCATCAATTATAACACGCACCATTAGTTTAATAAGAGAATAAAAAGGCTCGAAATGGGAATGAGAACAATAAATACATACATCATCTGGATTTTAGAAGTCCAAGGGAAAGTGGGGCATCTTAAGGAAGTCTGGAGGTCCATTTTTAACTGCTCTTCTTTCTAACAGTTAGCTAATGATGGCGATTACAATGCACCAAGTCCCTGCTGTGTGTTCAGTATTTCACAATTGTTCTGCAGAAGGACATCATTTTTTTCATATAACACCTGGAAAGAGTGAATCTCAAGAAATCATCTACCTTTGACCTTAGACCCAGGATTTAAGCTCAGGAGGTTAACTTACGAAGTCCACAGTTGTTCTGCTCTCCCGAGCTTCCGTGTGCTTCCCCCCACCCCCCATAGCCCTGGGGCTTCCTGGCTATTTTCTTTGAATTCCCTCCCAAGCACTTGACAAGGTAGGATTACTCTAATTATTAGACTTTCCTGTATACTCCATTTCTGCTCCCCATACCTGGGACAAGCCCTTAAGCCTATCACCCCCTGGAACTGTTCCACCTCAGAAATCTCTATCTCAAGTCCCTGTTTTCCTGGGGCACCACTCCATTCCCACCACATCTGCTCTTCAACCTTCTGGTGACTCCTAGAAACCTTTTTCTCCTTGCTTGTGGATTCCACCTAAACTCATAGATGCCACTAAATGGTCCTGAGATGGCACCCTGATTCCCTCACAGCCTCGGCATGGAATCGAGGAAGCCAGTAATGCCCCAGAGGGGTCTTGGCGATGCTAAGAGGACAGGTGGACCAGCAGAGTCCTGGGGTCAGGAGATAAGGCCTGACAGGGTGGCCAATTCATCAATGGAGGCAAACGTCAGGGACCTTGGAATTCAGCAGTAGGTCCCAGCGTATTGGCCCAAAGGACCATATGAAATCAGCCACATCTCAAGCTACACAGGACAGCCAGGGACAGCCCAGCCACACCACAGCAGAGACCAGCATGCTGGCAGAAGCCCATCCTACCAGGAGTATGGTCAGGTTTGTCTCTGCACCCAGGGACATTTTAGGAAAAAGAAGAGGGAGGTGCAAAACAGCTTAAGTTGGCCCAGAAATGTCTGATTTAAACCAGAAGAAACCATTTCCTCACTTTTGACAGTCTGAGTAGTATCCCACCAGACCCCTGCCATTGGTAGAAACAGGAAACATCTGTTATAGGAAATAAATGAAGGCTGATTTCATGTACATCTGAGGAGCGGTATGTATCAGTCATGTTCTATTCAGAAAAGCAGAGCCACCGTAAGTATCATGGAATAGAAGATTTAGTAGCAGGATCAAACCTGACACAATTGTGGGAGGAGCCAAAATCTGGAAAGGCAAGTGAGAGTATCAGAGAAAACTGTCCAGTCCTCCTGAAGCACCACCCAGGTGGACTGATCAGAGCTTACTGGGGAATCAGGAAAGCCAAGTGCTGGTCAGCAGCTGAGTGGGACAGCAGCAGGGAGCCTGTGTGCGTGTGTGCGTGTGTGCGCGTGTGTGCGTGTGTGTGCGTGTGTGCGCATGTGCGCGTGCGTGCGCGTGTGTGCGTGTGTGTGTGTGTGTGAGGGTGGGGGGATGTTGGCCACTGCAGGTGCACAGCCAAGTGGCTGGTGCTGGCCAGCAGTCACACAGAAGAGCAGGATGCTGAGAGGAATGGAGCAAGGACAGGAGGCCTGGCTGGGTATCGTGCATCTGTCTGCCACCATACCATCCTGCAAGGAGCTTAAGAGAAAAATGGCCACTAGCTGCCTATTGCCTTCCAAATCACATGCAATTGTCTCTTGGCCAACTCTAACTAGGACCATTGAGGGAAGGGGATCCTGGTAAACATAGTTCCTCAAGTAGCCAAAGCTGACCACAGAACAATTGAGCACACTGTATATAAATTTCAATCCTGCTACAGGATTTATAGCTTTAAAATTATTAGACACTTGTACACATAGCAGGGCCAAGTCGCATTGGTTAAATTCAGAGAAAGCCATGAGAAAAGGTGACTCTGAGAGTGGACCTGATACATTTTCTATCTAATGTTCATTTCATGGACTGACCATTTGTCATGTGATAGCTGGCACGTGACAGATTCTGTGATGACCATATAATTCATGACCTGCGCACGTTCCATTACTGACACTAGCATTCCCCCGTGAACCTTCGCTCGTACTCAGCAGGGTTCTGTTCCTGAGCAGAGCGTTCTCACCCAGGTTCTGCCACCTCCAGTTCCTTCACAAACAGCAGCAGGATGTAAGAAACAACAGGAAGGAAACACAGCTTCCTGTTTGTCTCACATGTGGGTTTTCAAGAGCAGTTCTGCTGAGTCAGTCCCTGTTCTTTCAGCCGGGATGGACAGTGCTCGGCAAGGTGGGCTGTGATGTAAAAGTGTGGTGTCCTTGAACTTCGTACTTTCTCAACAGGACCATAGAGGCTCCAGGACATCGATTACTGTGGCCAGCACTGTCATTTGCCCTCACAATCACCACTGTCCAGGACCTTCTTCTTTTCTGGCTGATAAAAGCTGTAAATGCAAGACACTGGCTCTCCTGCCC
>NW_007726631.1:554031-555593 GCF_000696425.1 Galeopterus variegatus | reverse complement strand
CTTTGACCTTTGTTCTCTTTCAGAATATGAATTCCACTTCCTGCCCAGTGTGTCCCTGCACTCTGATACTGCTGGGCTGGGGCTACCCTATGCCCACCAAACCTGCCCCACTCCACTCCTCCTGTGGGCACAAAAAGGGCGAATGGAGACTACATGGGGTTTGGTCCATAGCACTGTGTGTAACAAAGCTTCGTGGAGATCTTTTTTTTAATTTTATTTCTAATTATACATATTTATGGAGTACAACATGATATTTCTATACTTGTTTACATTGTGTAATGATCAAATCAATGTAATTAGCATATCTATCATCAGAAACATTTATCATTTCTTTGTTATGTGAACATTCAAGTACCCCCTTCTAGTTATTTTGAAATATACAATAAATTATTGTTAACTTTAGTCATCCTATTATGCAATTGAACACCAGAACTTATTCCTCCTATGTAACTGTGGCTTTGTACCTGTTACCTTTCATCATCACCTCTGTTTCTGCTACCCTCCCCATCTTCTGGTAACCATCAGTCTACTCTCTGCTTCTATGAGAACAGTTCCACGTATGAGTGAGATCACGTGGTGTACGTCTTTCTGTGCTTGGCTTATGTCACTTAACATAGTGTCCACCAGTTCCACCCATGTTGCCGCAAATAATATGATTTCATTTGTGTGTGTGTGTGTGTGTCTGTGTCTGTGTCTGTGTCTCTCTGTGTGTGTGTGTGTGTGTGTGTGTGTCTGTGAATAGTATTACATTGTGCATATACACCATACTTTCTTTATCCATTCATTTGCTGATGGGCATTTAGGTTGATTCCACATCTTGGCTATTGTGAATAGTGCTGCTACAAACCTATAGTGCANAGGACCTTCTTCTTTTCTGGCTGATAAAAGCTGTAAATGCAAGACACTGGCTCTCCTGCCCTCACTTGTAGCCAGGACCTGGCTGGGGGCCACACCAGGCTCAGGGGATCAGAAGCAAGGTGGTGAAAAGCTGTTTTTCCCTGATAGAAGAAAGGCCCAAGGACAGCTGTGGTGGCCATCTTGAGAGCTGCAGGGAAAGCCAAGAAGACTACAGAGAAGCTGAACCCAGAGCTGTGACACCGCTGAGAGACTGAGATGACCTGCAGCCACCCACCTCTCCACTCCTCTTATGGAAGATGACAAGCACCTGTTGAGCAAGCGCCTTGTGGCCAGGTGGTCCCTTGGATGCAGACTTACACTTAAGGCTGATACAATATTAACAGTCTCAGCCTTGCAAGGAATTCCCTGTCCTTCCGCAGCCCCTTCCCTTGAACTTAACTAGGATGGGCGAGCGAGCCCACTCAGGGCCACATAAAAACCCGATGCTCTGCACTGGGTCTCCACACCTCCCTCGGGCCGCCTCTCAGTCTCCCTTTCTGATTCCACGGACTCCTGGCTTGGCTGCTTTCTCTTGGCAGAGATTTGGCTCTGACCTTTGGCTTCCTCTGACTATTAATCACAGGTTTTGGATGTATTAACACAACTTTGACCTTTGTTCTCTTTCAGAATATGAATTCCACTTCCTGCCCAGTGTGTCCCTGCAC
>NW_007726631.1:549318-552453 GCF_000696425.1 Galeopterus variegatus | reverse complement strand
CATTTAGGTTGATTCCACATCTTGGCTATTGTGAATAGTGCTGCTACAAACCTATAGTGCAAATATCTCTTCGACATACTTATTTCATTTCCTTTGACTATTACTCAGTAATGGGATTGCTGGATCATATAGAAGTTCTATTTTTAATTTCTTGAGGAACCTCCATACCGTTGACCGTAATGGCTGTACTAATTTACATTCCCACCAGCAGTGTATAAGGCTTCCCTTTTCTCCACATCCTGGTCAACATTTGTTATCTTTTGATTTTATTTTTATTTTTTTGGCAGCTGGCTGGTACGGGGATCCAAACCTTTGACCTTGGTGTTATCAACATCACACTCTAACTAATCTTTTGATTTTTTTTTATTGTAGCCATTCTGACTGGAGTGAAATATTCCATAGTTTTGATTTGCATTTGNATTTGTTATCTTTTGATTTTATTTTTATTTTTTTGGCAGCTGGCTGGTACGGGGATCCAAATCTTTGACCTTGGTGTTATCAACATCACACTCTAACTAATCTTTTGATTTTTTTTATTGTAGCCATTCTGACTGGAGTGAAATATTCCATAGTTTTGATTTGCATTTGCCTGATGCTTAGTCATATGCACATTTTTTTCATATATCTGTTGGCCATTCATATGTCTTCTTTTGAAAAATGTCTTTTCAGGCCTTTGGCCCATTTTTAAAATGGGTTATTTGTTTAATTGTTGTTGAATTTTTTGAATTTCTTATATATTTTGGATATTATCACCTTATCAGACGTATAACTTGCAAATATATTCTCTAATTCTGTAGGTCGTTTCTTCACTCTGTTGATTGTTTCCTTTTCTGTGCAAAAGATTTTTAGCTTGATGTAGTCTCATCTTTCTATACAAGTTCATGGAAAGATTCATATTGTCTTTTAATTCCATTTTTACATGATCTTTTTGAAATACCCTTGTATTGCTTTTGTTGTTTATTCTAGAGTTACAATATGATTTCCTCTATGTAATTCCTTGGAGTTGAATGTATACACTAAAAAGGGGCAAGTTTAAAAATCAGATATAGTACCAAGAAGAAATCAATGCCCAGAANAAAGTGCCATAATGGCCTGCAATGTTCCAGAATCCTCCCTGTGAGATCTTTCTCTGGGTTAAGTCTCCGTGGATGCTGACTTCTGAGAGTGATGAGCTCCCCTAAGTCTCATCAAGTCTGGGGGTCCATGAGGACACTGCATGGACTTGGACCCTGAGAAGTTCCCGAGTCCCAGAGTTCTGCCAATTGTTATGTGATATAAATTGTTTTTCTTTAAATGAGGGAGGATGTGCTTGGGGAATCGAGAAACCCCTGTGTGCAGTAGATGAGGCAAACCAGACTGAAATAAGTAAGTGTAATTGTAGAAGTTGAGGTTACTCTTAAAGCTGGGCAGGTCATTCTAACTGCCAATCAAAAAGCATTTCTACCACACAAAAACCTGCATGGGAATATTTATAGCAGCTTTATTTATAATTNCACTAAAAAGGGGCAAGTTTAAAAATCAGATATAGTACCAAGAAGAAATCAATGCCCAGAACAGGAATAATATCACATTTATTAGTGCTAGGCTCTTCTTCTGCGTCAGCTCTAGTCGTGTATTTGTTTATGTGGACATCTTCTGCAGTCTTTACTGCAGCAGTGCTGATACCTGTTAATAGATACTGCACTTGATGAATAATTTTTATCTAACTGCGTGTTAGATGCTGTCATTATCAATGCAGAGAATGTAACTAAGTTTCTACAGTAAGCACAGGTGATAATTTCGCTGCCATCTATTTCAAAGATAAACCCTAATAACTCAGAATATTTTAAATAATATTCAAGAGTTATAATTAAGGCATCCAATTGGTCCTAGAGTTTGTGCCTAATTATCCTTCACGATAAAAAGTACACAGGACCTTGGTGCATGAATTTTGTTAATCATCCTTCCTGGTTGGGGATCTCAGTCTTGGCTTTAGCTCTGACATTAAATACTCTTGCACACAAATTATTCTCACAGCCTTATTGAGGCAGAGAAGAACAGGGCCTGGCTATGAAGCATTTCCCCAATACCTGCACCTGCGCCTGTCCCCGACCTAGAGCTGTACCCTCTGCAGGTAGGTCTGTCAGGTTTACAGCTCTGCCTCTGCCCCAGGAATCACCATCCAGCTGCTCTGAGTGCTACCCTGCATTTGGACACCCTCTCCCCAGCACAACCCTTGTACCCACCTGCTACCCCTTCTCTGACTGGGTTGCTTTATGTAGGTGTTTCCAAGGATTAAAGTGCACCTAGACATGTAGGTTTATAAATGCAGGCACCTATATGAGTGCATTTGCACACACAGATTGTTAGACTATGTGTCACCCCAGCTCTTTCATCTGTGACACTAGGAAAAAAGTGTCTGCCACATTTTATTTCTGCCTTTACTCACTTCAATTTCTTTTATTTCCAACATTAGCAACTAAAGAAAGGGACATTTTGATTTGATCACCTGAGAAAATCATTCCCAAAAGGCCTTAGGACCATATTTTTATTTTAACTTAAAGTTAACTAAGATAATTGAAAAGAATGGAAAATAAGAATAAAAGGAAAAATCTAATGGCTTGGAACAAAATGTACTGCCATTGCTAATACAGCTACCCAAGGGGAGTTCTTTCTAGCAGAGTTCTTTTTCATGAAGGCAAATAGAAGCTAAATCTCAGGTGAGAGGAGAAGAAATGGCAGTGTAAAAAGAGGAGCAAATAGAAAATGAGAATCTTACCGGCCTCTGCCCTCACGTAAAAGAAAGGGGCAGGACTGAGTCAGCAGCAAAGTTGAACAAGCCCCATTGCCTTAATAGTGAGGGGCAGAGTGACACTCGGGTATTTCCCTCTTGGTCTACATGTGGATCAAGTGCCCTTGTCCCGCCTCCGTTCACCCACCCAAATAAAAAGTCTTTCCAAACAGTTCTCAGCAACTCTCCTAAACCTGAGTTGTGCCCTGGAAAGCATTAGCTGTTGAGAAACTGTCCTTTCCTGACCCAGTTTTAGGAGAACTAACGATGGGATTGAAAATCACTAAGAAGCGTGCCACTAACAAAAGTGCCATAATGGCCTGCAATGTTCCAGAATCCTCCCTGTGAGATCTTTCTCTGGGTTA
>NW_007726631.1:513113-548518 GCF_000696425.1 Galeopterus variegatus | reverse complement strand
AATGAGGGAGGATGTGCTTGGGGAATCGAGAAACCCCTGTGTGCAGTAGATGAGGCAAACCAGACTGAAATAAGTAAGTGTAATTGTAGAAGTTGAGGTTACTCTTAAAGCTGGGCAGGTCATTCTAACTGCCAATCAAAAAGCATTTCTACCACACAAAAACCTGCATGGGAATATTTATAGCAGCTTTATTTATAATTTGGCATAGTTGATGTCAAAACTTGGAAGCAGCCAAGCTGTCCTTCAAAAGGTGAACAAACTGTGGTGAGTTGATACAATGGAATACTATTCAGCGATAACAGGAAATGAGCTATCAAGCCACGAAAAGACATGGGGGAACTCTAAATATTACCAAGTGAAAGAAGCAAAGTGAAATTTACCAAGTGAATCATACTGTAAACTATGGACTCCAGTTAATAATAACGTAACAATGTTGGCTCATCAATTACAGCAAGTGAACCCCACTAATGCAAGATATTAATAACAGGGAAGCTGTGGGGTAGGGGGTTTGAGGGGATATTATGGGATAAAGGGGACAAATGGTGTACATGAGATAAAGAACAAGGCCTGGCTGAAAGAAGGCAGCACACCGAAGAAGAGGTTTTAGGAGAAGCCATTCAAGTGAAAGACGGAAAGGGTAAACAGAGCTGGTTCTTTGTTAAACCAGTGCTTTCCACACTTAGTTTCCTCCTAACTTTACTTATCTCTGTACGCTGCTCAATTTTCTGTAAACCTAAAACTGCTCTAGAAAAATAAAGTCTATACATTTTTCTAAAGAAAAAAATTCTAGACGTTTCTCTGCAGACAGTGTTCTCACGGATTTAGTTAAGAACATTTCTTGACCTCAGAGAAAGTGTAATGACCTTGAGGTGGACTGCCCCATTCATCGCGTGAGAAAGGCATCCTTGAGCAGAGAGAAGATGAGCTTGGAGAGCATATTCGAGTCACAACGCTGGTTTCCTCACTGGAGATCTGTGCAGACTTGAGTGGAACAGTGTAGGTTACTTTTCATCTATAAAATGCAGGTAAGAAGAGTAACCACTTCACAAGGTTGCTGCAATGATTAAATGTGCGGTGCCCAGCACATAGCAAGCCCTCAGTAAATGCCTGCTATCATCTATAAAATGCAGGTAAGAAGAGTAACCACTTCACAAGGTTGCTGCAATGATTAAATGCGCGGTGCCCAGCACATAGCAAGCCCTCAGTAAATGCCTGCTAGTTAGTACTCTAGGCAAGCTGCTGCACTTCTCTGAACCTTAGTTTATAATCCATAAGTAAGGTGAGGAGGGGTTGTATTTGGTGATTGCTAAGGTGCCTTTCAGGCCAGGCATTCTAGATTTCTGTAATTCTGCAGCTAAGAAACAAGACCCCGCTGAAAGAAGGCAACACATTGAAAAGAGGTTTTAATGAGAAGCCATTCAAGTGAAAAAAGGAAAAAGTAGAAGGAAAGCAGGTTCTTTGTTAAACCAGTGCTCTCCAGACCTTGTTTCCTTCAATCCCTACCAAACTTCAGTGATGCGAAAGAGGAATCAGAAACTCTGGGAAACCAGAAACAGAAAGATGGAAACTCGGAAAGGCTGGATCTTGTCCACACACTGAGAGGGTGGTGAAAGCAGGATCCGAATGCAGTTCTGTCTGACCCACAGCTCATTCTTTCCTCTACACCACACTACCCTTGTCCTCTTCTATGAGACCTCGGCTTGTCTTCCACTTTGGACGGGGGAGGCACAAAAATACTGGGAGCAACTTAACAGGATGTGGCTGCCTAATGAGATTTTCTCTGCAAGAACAGAGTACAATGAATTTTGCTAATGAATTAGAGAAATCCCAGAGGCAAACAGAAATACAAACATCCAAAAAAAGGTCACGGCCACAATGACAGCCCAGCAAGATGGTGCTGAATGAAGAGTCTGTTCTGTCTTTTATTGAGGAGTGTTTTCTGAGAGGCTCTCACCCCAGATTCCCTGCTGATCCAGCAGCTCCAGCTCTCGAGCTAAGAGGAAGCCATAATGAGAAGACCAATTTTCCTGAACTCTAATGGAGAAATACTTCCCCTTCTGCGTGTACATCATTTCCCCTGAATTCACTGGCCTGAATTCACTGGGGGGCCAGTTTGGCCCCCTGCAGCCTGCATAAGACTTGAAATTGCAACCCTTTTACATTCAAGTCCAGATTATCCTTCTTAAAGGGAATCAACCATTGTTGAAATCCCCAGATAATCCCCCAACCTCATTTGTGCCATTTTTTTAATACTGCTTTCTCAGAAAGTCTGAGCCATAGACTGAAAGAACAAGCGGAGTTAAATCGACGGCTGCAAATGTCAAATCTCAGCCAAGAATCCAACCGAACATGGTGTACCAGGGCCCCAAGAATGCTTCTTGTTCCCTGCTAGCTCCCAGCTCCCAAGCCCATTCCTTTTCAGCCAGTCGTGGGCCTGTGCATACAGCCCTAGGGGAAGCAAGGAGGCCCCCATCCAGGCTGGAGGAGGTTGGGCAAAGGCAGCAGGCACAGGGCAGCCCCCTCCCATGAGCCCAGGTCGGAACACAGCTGGCTGCCTCAGAGGTCTGCATCTTCATCTCTGAGTTGGCTCTAAATACTGCTCAGGAAGCACCTGGTGCAATAACTGCAGGACAAAACCAGAGTGTATCTAGCAGGACAGAGCCAGAGTGGGTTTCCAGAACAGTTGTGCCTGGGGTCCTAAAAACTGAGCAGTGAGCCTATGGACTTTAAGCCCTGGATGGTTTAGAGGGCCCAGGATCCCACCCTAATCTGCTCTCCCAGCTAATGCAGGAACACATCACATCTGACCCAATATACTCTTTTGTGGAAAAGCTGCCTGCTCCATGCTTCACCCCATGTTCTGCTAGAGGTACTAGCAAGCCACAAAAGAGAGACGACGAGCCAGCAGGATGGACAAGTGGGAGATGAGAGAGAGAAGGAGGAAAGGGAAGAGGGAGAGGAGGGAAAGGGGAAACGTGAAAACAGGCTCTAGATAATCAAAGAGGCATGAAAATTTCAGTAGTTCAACTCCCCTCCTTCCTTCTCTCTTCCTCATTTCTGGCCTTCGAATCTTATAGATTACCCTAGGCCCCACTAACAACTCTCCTCCACAAAGTCTTCTGCAGTGCGGCAACTCAACATTGACCTCTCTTCATTTGCAAAATGTGTTGGGCAATTTCGTTCTGAACTGCCAACCAAGCACTTTAATTACATGCCTCTGGTTTCAAGCATGTAAACCTGGTTCCTGACACTCTCTTCCAACAGGTTTCAGTTGCTCAAGGACACAGTTCTGCTAGAAACTTCTCTTGGCAGCCAAGACCTTTGCACTTCACCCTCAAAATAGGCAGGGACTCACGGGTTGAACTCTCTCCTCAGAGCATGCGCTCTTGAATGTAGGCATTGGCAGGAAAACTCTCGAGAGCTCCCCCTTCAGGACCTAGGAACACAGTGCTCTCGTTCAGCGTCTCTGGGCCTCCAAGTCTGAGCGGATTCATAGGTATAGCAAAGGGCTTGCCAATCCCTTGGCCCAAGCATTTAAGGTGACCTGAAGTTGTTCATCCAGAAATGGGTTACTATTTTTTAAACACACATGAGCATTTGATTTATAAAATACAAAGTCATTTCAAGGCACTGCTGACTTTTTATTAACTTTTTGTCATAGGTTTATTTTTAAATGGGTAGATATTAGAAGTTCAGGTCACAGGCATTTTTTGACATTAAAAAAAAGAATTTCTATGTCATATTTAAAAAAGGTTGGAACCACCTATCCACATACCAGATGCTGCCCTCCTCCACATTCCCAGCCAGGCTGCATGCTGCTAGCTGCCACCTGGAGCACAGGTCCCCATTTATGAACACACAGTCATTGAGTCTGCCAAAAAAGAGCTTCTGGAGGCTCAAAGCTTAAGGCAAAGTTCAAATGCTCCTGATGCAACTGTCACCTTTGAACAATTTGCTGGACGTTGCAATCATTCACTGTCTAGAAGTATGATTTAAACAGTTCTATTTCAATAAACATCAAGGCCCAGCTCCGATTGCTCTCCCTCCCCAATGCAGGTTATTCAGAGTCCCACGCTTGCATGGCTAGGAAGAGCGAGAACCAAGCTCCATCCTATTTCACAGCATTAACAGACACAATAAACTTCTTTCCCTCCTTGACCTAATTTACTACTTTTATTTTCACAAACTATCTGGTGTGACAGCCATCAGGCATAGTGATGAAATAAATGGAGGCATCATCTGAATGCCATAAGAATTCCTTACATCTCTACCTGCTTCGTAATCCAGGAGGCAACTACCAACTTAACTAATAAATATGGGACCTGGAAGCAGACATTCATGGGCTCGCAACTTTCTCTGTAGAGTATCCACCACAAACAGAGCCAAACATTAAATTGCTTCAATGAAAATGAAGACAGGTCTGCCAGCCTCCTCATCCACCTCTACATCATTGGACCAACATTTATGAATTACTATGGGCCATAACCTGCTCTGTGCTTCTTATCCATGATTGCATTCCGTCCTCCTTAACAGTTATCACTGTTATCACTGTTTAACAGATAAAGACACTAATTCTCATAGATTGTGTAAGAAAAACCAGGTAACACAGCTAGGACGTGCTAAACTCAGACTCAAACCAAGATTTCCTGAAAATCCAAAGTCCATGCATTTTCTACTACACCATCTTGCCTCTCAAGTGAAATATTATTCTTTGCCAAGCGGCCCTCACGTACAGCCAGGGTGCGTGTGGACAGATTTGGGTATAGCCCTAGTATAAGAAAGTGGGAAGTCTTAAAAAAGTGGTGGCACCAAAAATTCCAACTACCCCCTTTACACAGGTGTCCCAGCTGAGCTTTTCAAATCAATATTCCTTCACTTGACCCTGTTAACAAAGATATTTCAAAAATCAAATGTGCACAGACATGTTGCACTTAGTCATGTATGTAAACTTCTTAAAAATGGGCAATGAGTCAGCATATGGAGCTCCAAGTACAGATGCTGTGTCTAATGCTCTTGAGGTCTCCAAACGGAGGCTAAGGCAGTGAAGGACTCCTGGGAATGGGCACGATGAAAGATAGGGCAGCTTACCTGTTTCAGGAGCTGGCTTCAGCCCCACAGCACCCCCAAGAATAGGGAAAAGAGATTGCAAATGCTGTGGGCTGATGGCAACAGTGCTGCTAAGAAAACTGCTAATCTGAGTCAGCCAGCAAACAGCACTAACATTTGTGATGACTTTGGAGCAGTTCTCTGAACAAAGCAGTGCGGAGAAGGCCAAGCGGGGTTATATGTGACTCAAATAAAGCTATGGACAAAGTAATTTTGTTTTCTTATGCAAACATTTGTCCCAACTGAAGAATTATAGTGCTGGCATGAATACGCATTATAAGAATAGAAGCTGAATTGTGTTCCAAGGGAATTGTATTGACTACACAAGCAGTTAATGACATGGTTTACTTCTCTGTAAGAATCAGCACTCATTTTCCGAGTGACCTTGTAGTTTATACTCTTCAGATTGAGAGCACAATGAACCAGCTCCTCTACTGAATTCATAAGTAACTAAAACTCAGCAGCTATAAGCCACTCTCTGGGTAATTCTATTGCCTCTTAAAATCTGGGTTGAGAATTCTTTGTGCATCAACGTTCCCAAGCTACTAATATCTGCAAATAGTTCTTTCCATGTAGATTTAAAAGACCCTGATTCAATAGAACCCACATGTCATAGTTCATTTGCTTTGCCTTTCTCAACACAGAAATTTAGCACCTAATTAATGGAGGCAAGAAGGTTCCTATTTGCCTCATAGACTCCTGGCCAGATGGATTTGTTTCTAAGCAAGGTTGGAGGGAACCAAAGGTAGCCATGAACTTGATCACCAGTCAGCTTAGCCTTTTTAATGTGCCTAGCCAGCCCTGAAGCTCTGCTTTGTTAACTAACACGGTGGGAATTTGCCATTGTCATCTTTACAGGTGTTCAAGAGTCACAGGATAATACGACTACAATTTGAGATCAACTGACTCAAAAATTTTATCTTCTAGAGGAAAAGACTAAGGTCCAGACAGGGTAATTGACTAGGGCAGGGTTACTTAGCTAGGAGGTGGCAAAGCTTTTAAAGAAACCAGACTCTGGATTCCATGGACCAAACTCAGTCCCAAGCATTAGTTGCATCAAAGACAATGGTTTTCAAACTTTAGCATAAGAATCACTTGGAGGTCTTGTTAAAACACATATTGCTGGGTCTCACCCACAGAGTTTCAGATTCAGTGTTTCCAGAGTGGAGCCCTAGAATTTAATTTCTAATGTTCCCAAGGAATGCCAATACTGTTGGTCTGGAGCCCACACTTGGAGATCACTGATGTAGGATGTACGGTTAGGAAAGAGAAATTGCTCATCTGACCCCAAAGACACAAAAGATTCATCTGAAAACTCAGAATAGAGAAGTTTGTTTCAATTTCTAAATCTGTTCTGGGCTAAGTAAGTTAGGTATGTATGTCTTCTAGACTGCATGTTTTAGAGACAATTAAATGTCAGGGGGAAAGGCTTCTTCCCATCCTGCTGAACTATAATAAAAGAGCTTTATATTTGAGTCTGGAATCAAAGATGAAGAAATGAATCCTCCCAGCGAATACAGAAGCACATGGAGAATGACTTGGGTGACAATGTGAGGTGCGCACACACAAGGGGACAGGAAAATGAGGGCACTGTCAGGGGGTGGAACAAGAAGCTCTGGGGCTCAGAGTCCATCTGACTCAGTCTGGTGTGTTCAATGGAGAGCACAGGACAACGACAGTCAGATTGTTGAGCTGGGACTAGAGACATAGCGGGTAGGGGAAATGTTGGTTCGCTGGGAGAGAAAGCACAAACCAGCTGCAACTGAAGGTGACGCCATTCATCTACTGGATCATCCAGTGAGCATTTGTTGGGTGTTTCCTGTGTGCTGTGCCCTGCACTAATTCAGAAGGCATCACCCCTACTCTTAAGGCACTGATGCTCCAAGGAAAGGAAATTGTGAACAGAAACGACTCTGGTTGAACAACATCAATGTTTAAGAGCAAAGCACTTCACAGGAGAGAGTTGCCTTCTGCCCAGGGACACCTCTATTTCAGGTTTCTCTTGCTTTTATCACTGGCTAAATAAATGTTGGTTTACCCTAGAGTTGTATGCTTGGACTTACTGTTAAAGTCAAATGGTGACCTCCAAATTCTGAAATCCAACTTGCATGCTCATGACCCTGAATCTCCATCTCCAGCCTGGTTTTTTCCAAGTTCCATCCTCCAGGCTACCATTTCCAGCTTCCATCTAGACATATCAACCCTTCAACCTCAACATATCCAAACTAGAATCATTTTCTTTCCTATTTCTAACTATATAAGTTAACATCTTTACCATCTAAACATCCTCCCGCACTAAATAAAATACTCAAGTCATCCTTGAATCTTCTGTCTTATTCACCTTCCATTCCTGATATCTCCAGAATCTCTTATTTCTACCTCTATAACTGTCTGTCACCTGGCATTTCCTCTCTAGGACCACTGTCTTCGTCAATACTTGGCTGACATATGCTGCTTCAGGCATGAGCAGTGTAAGGGCAAATGAATGTGGAGGGGTAGGCGCATGGGGGCGGCTGGTCACGGGATCTGTCCAGGGCTCAGCTAGTGTTTGAAGGACCATGGCAATAAACAAGGACGGAGCAGAACTAAGTCATGACCATCTGTGAATGTCAGGCAAAGGACATTAGACTTTATTTGGCTGGCCATGGGGAGTGAGACAAAGCTTTTGAAGAGAGATGTGATGTAATCAGAGGTATGCATTAAGAAGATTAATTTGGCAGTAGCTTATAGAAAAAATTATAGATTAGCAGTAGGAGATCAGCTAGGACATAATAGATTAGCAGTAGGAGATCAGGTAGGACATAATTGCAAAAGCCATATGATTAGCAACAAAGGTTCAAACTCAGTTGGCAGCTGTGGAAACGGAAATTAAGAAACAGGGGGAAAGTTTTGTAAGTAGAATTAAAATTACTTTTTAAAGTCTGGTGCTAGAGAGGGAGAATTCAAACAATTCCTGAGGTTCTAGCCCTGACTGAACAGGAGAACAGGGGTTCCACTTAGAGAAAGAGTGATCGGGCAAGGGGAGAAGGTTTAAGGGTGCGGGGAAATACAGAGTTCAGATGTACACATGTTGAGCTTGAGGCACTGTGGGGATGGCAAGAGAGTAGGAAAATTCAGAGGGCAAGGAAGGGCCAGAGGAACAGAGTTGGCTGTTCCTACACAGAAGTGATAGAGCAGCTCTGGGAGTAAGTGATCAAGCTGGAAGACTGACAGGATACTTTTGGAATTGGTGGTGACAAGAATATCAACACCCTTGAAGCAAAAAAAGGTCCTGTAGGAAGAAAGAGCAGGGAGGAACAGAGTTGGCTGTTCCTACACAGAAGTGATAGAGCAGCTCTGGGAGTAAGTGATCAGGCTGGAAGACTGACAGGATACTTTTGGAATTGGTGGTGACAAGAATATCAACACCCTTGAAGCAAAAAAAGGTCCTGTAGGAAGAAAGGGCAGGAAACCTAGACTGCCGTGACTGCTATGCATGGAGAGAAAGACGTGGCAAGCTCGACTAGTCCTTAGCGGTGACCGAAACGAGACAGGTGCAATCACAGCCAAAGCTTGTAGAAAGATTGGAGGAGTGTGTCATCTTGGAGTGACATGCATTTTCAGGCATAGAGGAAGGGAAGAGAGAGGGAGAAAGAGGGTGAAGGTACAATAAAGAACAGATAATGGATAATCTTAGAAGACAAATTAATAACAAGGTCAAAGTAGAAATAGTCTAGAAGGATGAAAAATAGGGCAGTAATCTAGAAGAAATAACAAACTCTCTTCTGAATGGGGGGACAAGTAGAAGCAGGGTCAAGGGCTCGTTCACAGAAGAAATGAAGGTTAAATGTCTAACTCGAGCCCTTAAGAATAAGTAGGAATTGCAACAGAAGTCAAAGGATGGAAATGGATATGAGAAGTGCCACGCTGTTATGAGGATTACGCAAGAATTAAATGAAATTTTTGTGGCAGAGTCAAGAGACTTTTGTCACTTTTCCCTTTAGCAAGCTTAGCACGTTGCCCCCTTCCACAGATGCTCTTTCAATTAGACAACAAGAGGACACCCGGGATAGTGAAAGGGCAGAAGACTGAAGGGTATCAAGCATCCAGAGTGCCTGGGGGAAGGAACATGGAAACGACTGGCCACGGGACATAGCCCGGGAGGGAAGGCGAGTGAATCCCAAGGCGGAGTGATGAGGGTGGGGTCCCTGAGTCACATGGGGGAAGGGGTACCACTGAAGAAAGCTCAAGAGAAGTGCAGTTATTGGAAGAGACCAGATTTCAATTAAGATGAAGATGTACAGAGAGCACCTTGGGCACTGGTTATCGATACAGGCAGGTTTGTGGATGATGGGACTGAAGTTTTCTGGAACTCAGTGGAAGGAAGGTGCAGAAGAGCGGTATAAGCAGGGGTGAGCCCAGGTGAGCAAAAAAGGCTGAGAAGTTAGAGAAGATGGAGGAGTTTGCACCAGCAGGGATGAAAAACAACCGGTCTGACTGGTCGATCCACCCCTTCTGTTCACTTAGTAGGTCTCCCGGTCCTGTCAACTGGAAAAATCAGTCACACTTGTCCATCTCTAAGTGAAGAAGCATACAGACCTAAGAATTCCCCCAGCATCCCATCTCATGGTCCATTTGTCCAGGACGGCCTCTTGCAGGACACTAAAGACTTTGTCTTAGGAAAGCACGTCGTTGTTGCAGGGACATCTAACTAAAATTAAACTCACACTGCCTCCTTAGCCTCTGCCTTTAAATATGCAATTACTACCCTTTCATAAATGGAGTCTTCAGTTTGCTCAGCTGTTATTTTCATTCACTGTCTTATGTCTCTGTCAGAGAGACACTGTCTAATCCTCTTAGGTTTTAAACTGAAGAATCATTTTTGAACCCTCCATCTTCCTCAACACCCTGTCCTTCTTGCATCATCGGTCCCTTCCTTCTACAGTCAGTGTCTCTACACCAGCCCTGGTTACTATTATTGACATTGGAGGAGAGGCACTTGCCGAGGTCAGAGTGTTTCCAGCTGGAGCCAGCTGACCCTCTCTCTAGGCGGCATTACCTGGGAGAATTTACCAATTCACATGGGCTGACCAATGTCCAAAGTCAACTGCGGAGGCTCAGAACCACCGTTTCATCAGAAATCTCAGAGATGAACTCTCACTAACCAATCTCACAAACACGAAAGTATAAATGAGCATTCTAATGTAGTAGTATACCATATCCACAGGTCACAATGACTAATGTGTGCTCTTTCTAGCATATCTCCATGGGAAGTCTTTGCAGCACTTTTCTACTCCAGGGAAAGTTCTTCCCATAAGGTTATAAACCTCCAACCAAAACAGACAACACTAAAACTTCCTTTTTATTTCCTTCCACTGCTAGCAAATCCCAGAGATGGCTGCCATTTTCTTTCTTTACACATGCTGGTAGATTCCCTTAGATTACAGCCAAGACTCACTGGTCTAGGGACCATTCTGTCTCTTTGCCTAGGTTCATAACCTCATTGTTCATAAAATTAAATACAGAGGATTACAAAGGAAATCAATAACATTGAAATGCCATTATTAAAATATTTTTCAAATTGCAATATAGTAATATGCATGCATCTTTATTAATTACAAAATCTAGTGGCAGATCATAATACTATAATTTCAAAATAGTGATAAGCATAAAGTATATTTCAAAATATACCCATCAATTAGATGTGATATAAAAATATCTATGATTTCTAGTGATGACAAAGTCACAGTTACTGCTAATAACTATTCTGGCTTGTTGTCTACATTTATAATTTAAGGAAATGCTAAATTTCAGTCAGAGGTTTGTATACATAAAGATGTAATTCTTCGGGGCCGGCCCGGTGGCGCACTGGATAAGTGCGCTGCTTGGGAAGCGCGGTGGCGCTCCCGCCCAAGGGTTCGGATCCCACATACAGACCGGTTCCCGCTCACTGGCTGAGCGAGGCGCAGGAGCGACGCCGAGGGTTGCAATCCCGTTGCCGGTCCCCGGTCTGGTACGGGGGCAACACTGAGGGTTGTGATCCGTTGCCGGACATGGAAAAAGGCAAAAAAAAAAAAAAAAGATGTAATTCTTCTCCATCCCGTATTGCAGATCTCCCGAATTCTATCCACAGACACCAACAATTTGTGGACTCCAGATTAAGTGCCCCTGCTAAAGTAAGTTAGCATGACTCTGCTTTTCTTCGTTGTATGATGATTTTATAGTGTGTCTCTCACATCACAATTTCTAAGTTCTTGGTCAATTTGTTCCATTTCATATATACTATACAAGCAGATATGTTCTCCATCTTTTCTAAAACGTTGTTTTTTACATTTAAAAAAGTTTGAGATAATCATCAAAACTAGAACTGAAATGTCCACCAGTGGCAAATGGATAAATAAATTGTGGTATATCCATTCAATTGAATTCTACTCATAAATTAAAATAAAGAATTAATGAAACGTGCAGCAATATGAATCAATATTAAAAATAATTATACTAACTGAAAGAAACCAGACACACAAGGCTATTTACTATACAATTTCATTTATATGACATTGTGGAACAGGCAAAACTATAGGGACAGGAAACAAATCAGTGGTTGCCAGGGGCTGGGGTTGGGGGAGGAAATTCTCTACAAAAGGGTATTATGGAACTTTTTAAATGGAAATACTCCAACTCTTGATTCTGGCGGTAGTTACACAACTGCATACATTTCTCAAAATTCATATAACTATATAACTTAAAAAGAAGAATTTTAGTGCATATAAATTATAGTACAATATATCTTTAAAAAATATAAGAAAACATATGCAGACCTTCACATGATAGAAGATGTACTTTTAATATCCATTTGTACGTGTGCATATAGACTCAAGGATCTGCAATAAGCCCAGAAGAAGAGCAGTGCAGGTAACCTTGACCCACAGGCTCGACCCTACTGACCAGATAACTACATTAGCTTCTTAAGTGGCATTCAGCCTACAGATTTTCTTCCTCCAGCCCACATCTTTCTCCTAGCTCAAACTTCCTAGTTTTCACCTTGTTACTCTACCACTCAGAACTCTCAATAATCCCTTTGTATAGACTTATTATTGGAAGGGCCTTTGAAAGTCATGCATCCCCAACTCTAAACCCACTGTGGAGTCCCATTCCCAATACTCCTGATCGGTGGGCAGTGAGCTGCTACCTGAGCACCCTAGAGGCAGTGGACTCACCCACCTCATGAGGCAGAGTACTCTGTGAGCCCTGAATTGCCAGAAAGGTTTGTGCTCTTGTTTGTAAGAAAAACTCAAACTTTTCAGGAGAGCACTAAAGAGCCTCGACAATCTAACTCCACCCTGTGTTTCTGGCTCATCTCATTATTTTTTTTAATTTTTTTTTTTTTTTGTCTTTTTCCATGTCCGGCAACGGATCGCAACCCTCAGTGTCGCCCCCGTACCGGACCGGGACCGGCAACGGGATCGCAACCCTCGGTGTTGCCCCCGCGCCTCGCTCAGCCAGTGAGCGGGAACCGGTCTGTATGTGGGATCCGAACCCTCGGCGGGAGCGCCTCCACGCTTCCCAAGCGGCGCACTATCCAGTGCGCCACTGGGCCGGCCCTGGCTCATCTCATTAGATTTGTATAATCCATACAGTAGACACTGCTCTACTCCTTGTTCCCAGAAATACCATGCCTGGTCCTCTTCAAATACTTCCCCACTTGTACGGGAAAGGTATTGCTAATGCTGTTCTTTTCTCCTATGTCGATTTTATCTATCTTGATGTTCAAGCTTAAATCTTACCTCTTCACAGAAGCTTTTTGTGAGCCCAAAGTCACTTCCTCTTTGTGTGAATTATTATCCACCTCATCAAATGTTTTATATCGAGTGGATAAATAAATTTTTAATATTAAATTATTAGCAACTTTAAGGCATATGCTTCTTGATAACTGGTGGAAGCTAGCACATCGGCTTACATCCAGAAGCTGCTCCATAGTTGCTTTGACCTTAAAAATATCTCTTTATTTCCAAGGTCAAAAGATAATAGAAGTAGCCAAAATCTAGATCCTGAACCATGGACCCTGGATTATAGCCACAGAATCAGCCCAGCTGATTATAAGGGAGATGTGTGTACAGAGATAAGATCAATGAAATAAGTCCTCTTTAATTCTATCTGGTGTTATTGACCCAAACTCCAGTGCGGTCTCCTGGTAAACTGGGCTAAGCTAGAAAGCATCACAAAGACATGTTTGGGATGGAAAGTAGTCCGTTCCCTATCACCTATCCATCAGGCCACAGCCTGGTTCCTGCTTATCCTTCACAGATCATGCCCAGATATGTCATCCAGGTGGCATGCAACCTCAGCCCTTTTCTGCCACACTAGCTGCATGAGAGCTGCAGGGGAAAACAAGGAAACCCAAAGAAAATCTGCCAATCAGATCAAAGAGCCTTGAACCTTCTCTTCTGTCTGATCTCTCCCCCTCATAGTGGGGGTAGGTGAGATTTGAGTGACTCTAGAAGCCAAAACTCTAACTTATGAACAAAATCCTTAACACATGTGTGATTACTGAGACAGATATAAACACGGACCAAGGAATGGGTGTCTTGACTTTGAATCATCTGAACTACTGCATAAGGCAAATCAAAGACCCCTGAAAGAGACAGGGTGGGTTCTCAAGCCAGGGGTGGGGCTGAGGTTGCCAGTCTTGATTATGTAGACCCCAAACGTGGGGTGTGGCAGCATGTAAGACAAGAGTGCCTGTACTAGGGTGTTCTCAACTGCTGCTCCCAACTAGGTTAGCTCCTAAAATTCAACTATGAAACTATAACTGTAATTAATAAAAAATAAAATATGGTCTAATTAATATACCCTAGATAATGTTTGTTTTTCCTTGAATGGTTATCTATCTGGACAAGGAAAGAAGGGGAGATAAAGGGAAAGGCTTTTTTGGTGTTTATTCAACACTCCCTGGAGGAAAGACACGCTAGATAAGACAGACACAAGCATTCTGAGCATGAGAAAAATGCACTCTGTGAAGAAAACTTTTCTAGGCTCTCCCGCAGTCTGATGATATAGTCTCAAAAAATTAGCCAGGTCTTTTTGCTCCAATTTCTTGCTTACCCAGCAATCATCTGAGTACTAATTAAATTGGCATTTTAGAATGAGTCTTTTATGATTCGCTTACCATTAATCAAACCCCCAGGGCTTATTCACCTCAAGGAGAGCTGACAAAATTGAATTCTTTAACCTGCAAAGATCCAGGGTCCCCAAATACCGTCATCCCCCTCTCTCCCACCATGAGGCCCAATCAACTTTGCAGTCTGGCTAATCAGCTCACTCACAATACTATTAGCAGGCATTTCAGCATGAACAAATCACCAGCTAGCCATTGACATGAACCCTCAGAAAATAAATGAAGAAGAAAGTGAATGATATTTTAAAAAGTAATAGATTAGCCTGTCCATTATAAAGGAGAGAGCAGAAGAATCTTAAACCAAGAGCCAGTCTGGTTGTTCATTAACCACAGCATATCGTTTAGTGGGAGGAGGAACGCTGTCATCGAATTAGTCTTTTCCACCTCAGTTAATCGTCTAGGCTATAGCCCCATGGCGAGATGTGCAGAAAAAGAGCACGTGGCTCAGAAAAGACATTAAACTTGTAGCTTGAATGTTTCACTAACACTTCTCTGTTTGATGGCATTGGATCCTCACTGCTCCTGCTTTTGCCCCAGACCACCCAGTATCCACGGCAACTGCTCAGGTCTCTAGGAGTGTCGTGACCCTTGACCTTCATTCATCCCTCCTGGTGGATCCCATGTAACCATTCTCTGAAAAGAGCTTTCACAAACTCAAATAAACATGGGAAAGGCAGACTCTCTCATCTTCAGCAGTCCATGTTTAAGTCATAAGACCCTCTCTCGCCACAAATTGCCTCTCAGACAAGAAACATTGGACTCTTCTTCTGTCATTGCCTTATAAGCATTCCTTTGACAAAGAATGCATTCTTCCTCTCTATTTTTTGTCTTTTCCTTCCTGCCTCAACCTTGCTCTTCTCTCACCTAAAACATTACAAACTTCTTCCCCTGGAGCTCTCTTACTTTGACTCCAAACTACCCACATTGGATCTTTCAGACCTCTGCCAAAATTTTATCTTTTTTTTATATTAAAAATAATCTCTATCTCTGGAAAGCTTATCACTGATTTTCCAATCGGATTTAGGACCCTCCCTGCACTCTGAATTGCCTCACTTTCTCCCCACTTTCTTGTCTTGCTCAAATGCAAATTTTATTAATGATTTCCACATTAATGATCGTTCAGAAGGCAAGTAAGTCGAAGTATTCAGGGCGAGAGACTTGGAGGGTGTTCCAGTAGAGTGACTTACAGAATCAACCACTCAATGATGTCAACAGGATGCAATGGTGTTTTGTAACTAAGGACATGCAAGGCATCAGAGATAAACATAGGTTCCCATATTTAGGTTAAAATTCACAAATGATCAAAGCACAGGATGATGAGTAATACATGGTGATTTTAGATCATTGTGACCAACAGGTCACAACGGGTAGTGTTATGATGAAGAGAGGGTCACAGCTACTACAGTTACGAATGCACTCACGTACCACATTTGTAATACAGTGCTCTTGCCAAGGGAGGCCATAGTCTCAACATCCTATGAGTTGACTTGACCTTATCTGGAGTATGTGTCCAGTTCAAACATCATATTTGAAGAGAACTATTAACCAGTGAGAATATGCCAGAGGAGGATGTTTCGGGTGGTGACAATTCCAGGAACTATGTCTGAACTGGAATCATTCAAAGAAGTGGGAATGTCTTTTTGGCAAAAAGAAAATAAGCTGTCATTCACTACTTAAATGGCTTTCCATTTAAGACCAGCAATCACAAATTCAAATTGTCAAGAGCCTAGGCAGGAAGACAGATGACAGGAACAGGATATGTGTAAAAAAGAAAAAACATTCAAGCCTGATATGTGACTAGAAATGTTCCACAGCCTCGTGGGAGGCCTAAGAAATCGTGATGTCATACAGTGAACTTCTGCTGAGTGTTGTCACGTGTGAATGTGGGCCTAGTGCTGCCACCTTCTCTGAGTTCTCAAGAGGAACCAGAAATCCAAGTTTTTATGCAGTGTGTCTCAATTTTTTATTTTAGCAACTATTTCAAAATGTTTCAAAAAACACTCTGCAGTCACATAGAACATGTCTATGGGCTGGTGACAGCCCAGGGTTGCCAGTTCACAAGGTTTACCAGAGATAATGCTGGGCTTCAACAGAATGTAATGATAAGAGCCCGGGTGGAGGATGTGCTTGGCCTATGAAATAAATTTCAAGTGTTTAGGATTCATAGTCATAGAATGGGCTCTTTGTCCAGGTTCTGAGCAATGGGAAAGGATCAAGGGAATATTGGATGACAATATATTAGAAACGTTAAGAGAAAGGATTTTCTCCTTAGGCATAGATGCAGAGCCAACTTATATTACAATTATGTTTTTACACCAGAATAGTGGTTTACAGTTTACAAAATGTTTTCATATCATCTAATATTAAAAGTTATTAGAACAGTCCTTTGAAGTAGAAAAGTAGGTATTTCTATCTTACAAATCAGTAAGCTGAATATCTGAGATCTGAGATATTAAATAACTCACGAAAGGTCTTCCAGAAAACGGGGCGGCAGAGTTAGGAACTGGATGACTCAGATCATCCAACTCCAAGTTCAAAACTCCTCCCACTGCTACTTCATTACCAGACTCTGAAGCTATAGGACGCCATTGCTAGTGCTTTCCTGTGGTCAACCCACTCTCCCCGAGTCTTCTGCACATTTCTGTATTCCTGGAATTCTTTCCTGTCCGTTCCACTGCTTCCTGAAAACTCTTATCCTTCATGATTTCTTTTTTAATTTCTTCCAACCTGAGTCTGTCAGCTACGTGAATGCTCCCCTAGCTCTCAGAGTTCCAAATTGGACCCACCCTTGACATGCATTTGTCCAAAAGGTTTATCTTCTCTATATCTTCTACATATTTGTCTTTAAGGACAAAAACCTGTCTAATTTATCCATGAACTAAGTCATGCACACGTGCACATGCACACACACACACATTAGTACTTGATCAATGAATCATCAAATGATCCTTATGTCTGGACTTGTAAGTTGGCCAAAAGGAAGAGAATCTGTTGTAAACCATGGCTTCTAGTTCTCATGGTCATCTCTACTTTCTTCCAAAAATTTTGATTCTGACAAAAGCCAGCTGGCTAGCCTTGTTCCTGCAGGCCCAATGCAGGAGACAGTAAAAGATTTGGTTCTGTATATTTTGGTCTCATCAATGCTATTTTGAAATATGCCATTATTCTTCAACTTGAGATGAAACCTATCTGGACAAAACATACATGAACAAAAAAAATTGAGAGGAAATTGCTAACTAAGTAAAGCTTCCAAATGGCTTAGTTTGGCTAAAACACGGGCTTTTTAAAATGTGAGTACAGCCAAAGGTTTTCCTTGTTGACTCACGGACATATATCAAGTGCAATGATGTTTTCTACTGCACTGTATTTAAGCCTGTGCAGCCACATGTCATTCAATGTAAAATAAATTTTTATGACTTGCCTCTGTCATCTAAAATGAAAGAAAAAAATGTATAGAAAATGAAAAACATGCATAGAAATAGGTAAGGAAAAAAAATCCTGAGAATGTTGCAGCATCTGGCCAAGCAGGGAAAAGACTATTTTTGTTTTGTTGTGGTGACCTAGCTGGTCAAATGACCTGTTAAGAATATTGCATACAACTAATGTTCTGATGCTCTAATCTCTCTAGACAAGGTTCTTATTTGTGTGGGTTACTTATTCTCCCTTTGTTGACTAAGTCAATAATCAGAATCAGCAGGTTTGGAGTCAGATTGGCAGGGATAAGCAGCCTGGCTTGGGAGAAGTGAGTATAAAAGCCTTAAGCTGGGAGCAGCCATCACAGAAGGCCACTAGTTCCTGGCAGAATGGCTTCTCACCGTCTGCTCCTCCCTTGCCTGGCTGGACTGGTATTTGTGGTATTTGTGTCTGAGGCTGGCCCTGCGGTGAGTGTTTGATTCTGTGAAGTCCCTTCCATGTTTTTCAGATGTATTCTAGATAGCAGAAATGACTTCTTCCAGCTTTGCCAACCAGCTTTGGCTACTAGGGGAAAAAGGGTATCCGGCATCTATTTTTAGTTTCATTGATTCAAACTTTGAAGAATGAAGCTCTACAGAGCTTACTGAACTGGGGCTGGGTCTATGGCACTCTCCTCTCCCCTGTTGCTTTGTTGCTTTGGGGTTGCAATGCCTGGTACATCAATTTTCTCAGACGGAGGATAGAAATAAAGATACAGTATTAATGAAGCAATTAATCTTAATCTCAAAAAGGCATCCCTTTATAAAATTTGTCTGAGGGGCAAACTTCATGAGATTATATTCTAGACTTTTATCCAATCAAAATGTCTTTATCAGGCTGGCCCCGTGGCTCACTCGGGAGAGTGTGGCGCTGGTAGCACCAAGGCCACGGGTTCAGATCCTATATAAGGATGGCCGGTGCACTCACTGGCTGAGTGTGGTGCAGACCACACCATGCTGAGGGTTGCTATCTCCTTACCGGTCAGAAAAAAAAAAAAGTCTTTATTGATTAATCTGGAAATGCTTGGTGAACAATGTTCTAGTCAGATATCTAATTCTTGAATCCTCTAGAAAAATTAACTAATACTATAAAATGGGTCAGGAAGTAATTTGACATTATTTTACAACAACTAGTCAAAGGAAATTACTACAGCAACAACTGACTAAAATGATCTCAGGAAAAACTATTTGGTCCTATGGCACATTATGTCTTTTCGGTAATTCCACTCAAATGGAGAGGCTTAACAAAGCAACTGTTCTCAGAGGGCCTATTTTCTCTCTTAAAATTCATTAGACATATCTCTGGTCGATAGCAGCATGTCTGGAAGCAGAAACCATTCTTGCTTTGGAAACAATTATGTCTGTGTTATACTGAGTAGGGAAGCTCATTAATTGTCAACACTTATGTTACTGGTAATGGAATCAGCATGTACTTCCTGCTTTGTTCCAGATTTCTAACAGTGTAAAGAATCAATCCTTTCACTCTGACCAATTTCATTGACTTCTCACTTGTCTTCTCTCTACCCAGGGCACTGGTGCATCTAAGTGTCCTCTGATGGTCAAAGTCCTTGATGCCGTCCGAGGCAGTCCTGCTGTCAACGTGGCTGTGAAGGTGTTCATAAAGGCTGCTGATGAGACCTGGCAGCCATTCGCCTCTGGGTAAGGGGCCAAAGAGCCCTGCTCTGGGACTAGATTACACCTTCCTGTTCACCCCTCCACTTGTTAGATGGAGTCTCACATCATCCACTAAAAGTATCTCCAAGTAGATTGAAAACATGGGCAGAGGTCAAATGTGCCCTGAGAAGGATGTCCTCTTCTTGCTTTGCTTAGCTGGGAGGTGACGAGGAAGCTGAGCATCGTTCAGCGTGGATGGTAGGGAAAGGAATCAGTAACTTCTCTACCTGGCAGTGGTTTGCAATCCTTTTGGGTCAAGACCACTTTAAGAAGGTGATAAAAACTATATACGCTATGCTCAGAAAAACGAACATACATACACACATACAAAAACAGATACATAATTTCAGAAGTTTCTTGGATTCCCTGGTGCCCCTAGGTAACACCCAAGCTGAGAGTCCTTGTCCTAGAATTTTTGGAAAGATGTAGTGTGTGTTTATTTTAATGAGAGGACAGGAATTGAGTGACAGCATTGAAAAGGCAGTTGCTTGTATTTTATTTGGATTATCCAGAATCCAGTGCTTTTGTCTATTAAACACTTTGGAGCACTTACTATGTGTAAGGCTGGGGGTGTTGAGCTCAGTAAGAAAAAACAGATGAGAAGGACACATAAGGCAAAGTATAGCAACAGACTAATCTTGCAATCAGCCGATATTAAGTGCAAAAGTGACTTCTCACCTTCACTCGCTGCTTTACAATTGCAACCCTCAGTGTTGCCCCCGCACCGGGCCGGGGACCGGCAACGGGATTGCAACCCTCAGCGTCGCCCCCATGCCTCGCTCAGCCAGTGAGCGGGAACCGGTCTGTTTGTGGGATCCGAACCCTCGGCGGGAGCGCTGCCGCGCTTCCCAAGCGGCGCACTATCCAGTGCGCCACCGGGCCGGCCGCAAGATTTTTTTTTAAAAAAAAAAACATATTAGTAAACCTAAGCAAACTAGTCAAAAGAAAGAGCAACCAAGAAAACTTCAACAACAAGCAGAAAACAAACTTTTATTTATGTCTCCTGACAGAAGAATTTCTGTTGAATTTTAATTGAATCCCCAAAACTCCACTATGATTCTTCACGCATCATTGGGAAAACCATTTCCTTTGGTATGGTTTTAACTGAGTTTTTATTTAATTAATTTACATTTATACAAAATGCCAAGCACAACACGGAAAGTGGTTATGAGAAAATTCGAAGCAAGAGATAGAATTGACGCCAAAAATATTCAGATGTCCTTGTGAATCATTTTTCTTACACCAAGAGCAAAAAAAAAAAAAGGGTGTAAAAAAGAAGGAGGGAGGGGCATGGTCAGAGTCACTAAAAACAACTTCCATTTTTATCTGTCTTAGTTTTAGGAGAACAATTTTTAACATTCAACTATTGAGCTGGTACTTATATGGAAATGGAAGTTGCCTGGTATTTGTTGTTGGCAAAAAGTTACCCAAGAGAAGAAATATATAAAAGAGAAGAGTCAGATGCCAGCTCTTTTTGTGCTTTAGGTTTTTCACTGTGTGTACAAACAATGCTATTTCTGAAAGGTACCCTCATGCCACGAGGGATAGGAGTGAGCCCCTGCTGTCCTGGGAAACTGCAGAATTAGAACAGTTTCCGGCCACTTCCAGGGACAGTTGAACTTTCCTGCAACCACCAACTCTGAATATCAGGACTCTTTTAAGTAAACATTATATCTGTACTTTGTTCTCATAAGAGAAAAAAAATCTACAATGAGCTTTTTATTTTATTTTTTTTTCCTTTTTGTCTTTTTTAGTGCCCGGCAACGGATCGCAACCCTCAGTGTCGCGCCCGTACCGGACCGGGACCGGCCACGGGATCGCAACCCTCGGTGTTGCTCCCGCCCCTCGCTCAGCCAGTGAGCGGCCGGTCTGTATGTGGGATCCAAACCCTCGGCGGGAGCGCCACCACGCTTCCCAAGCGGCGCACTATAGCAGTGCGCCACCGGGCCGGCCCTACAATGAGCTTTTTAGAAAAGTTTCTACAAATTTCTTGCCATTTAATTTCAGACAATTACTAGAGTTTTTCCCCTCTTGATTTGGTTGAGGGGAAAATACATATAAGTGTGTGTGTGTGCACATGTGTGTATACACACACGAGGAGTCTTCAAAAAGTTCATGGAACGATTTGTATTATCTTTTAATTGCATCTTCCATGAACTTTTTGAAGTACTCTCCTATATATATATATCACATATAAACAAACTCATACACACAAACACGTGTGTGTGTGTGTGTGTGTGTGTGTGTGTGTGTGTGTGTGTGTGGTGTCACTTTGCCATGCCATTACTCCCTTCATGCCTAACTTTCATGCATAACCTAGACTTTTGCACTTTGTAGGAAGACCAGTGAATCTGGAGAGCTCCATGGGCTTACAACTGATGAGAAATTCATAGAAGGGATATACAAAGTGGAATTAGACACAAAATCCTACTGGAAGGCACTTGGCATCTCCCCATTCCATGAATATGCAGAGGTGAGTGAATAGACCCCTGAGTTGTTTTTGGTTTTTGTTTTTAATCCCAGGAAATGCACAGTTTGCACATAGCATGCCACAGAAATGTCATAAGAAATCTCTGACGAGCACAGGTTCCCTTTCCCATTCTACAACCAGAAATCTACAACATTCCGAGAAGCAAGCTTTGTTCTAAGTTTGGTGAAAACTTACTTAGTAACATGATCTGAACTTACACGACACATTTATAGTCTATTCATTCCACTTCATATGAATATTTATTTGTTTGCTAAAGAAATACTAATATGTTTGATTATGAGGCGAGCCCTCCAGACACCATTTAGTGTGTTATGTAACAAAAAGAGATGTACCATTTTACTTCTCTACAGCTTAACATATCTGGCTCCCCCAGAGGTTTGGATAAGTGATTCTTGGCAATGCATACGTAGAAAATATATTCAAAATAATAATGGAAACACAACAGATACCATCTATCAAGTACACATCATGTGCCAGACACGTGTTTTCTGTATTTAACCTATTTAATCTTCAAGAATGACCCATCAAAGTCAGTCCTATTATTATCCCCATTTAACAGATGAAGAAAGTGAGGGACAGGGAAGCTAAATAACTTGTCAAAGGTCACGTGGCTAGTCAGTGGAGGAGCAGGAATGTTTCCCACCGGGGCCCGGTGTTGGGATGTCTCACGGTGTGCCTCAGGAAACTTTTTCCCTGTGAGAAGCCAAGCTGGGGGGAAAGCCACATTTGTAACCTTTTGTTCCCACTCTACTCCTCTGCTTAGGCGGTGGTAAAGATCCTCCAACAATTATACATGGGCCCAATCTCCCTGCCTCCTCCTCGTCTTAATTTCTTAAGTCATTTAACACAGATGGCTGTCATGGAAATAGAATCCAGACACGTTGGTCAGAGTTAATGATCAATTAATTCCATCAAAAATAGCTCATCATGAAAGGGAACCATTCTCTCTGGATTAGTCATGGATGAGACTTTCAATTGCCATAAAACAGTTCTTTTAGTAGACAATGTTACCAGGAAAACTATAGGTGCTTGTTTGACTTCTGGGGCTCACAAGTCACCAGGGGAACCCTATCTACCAAAAAGCATGTTTCTGAATATTCCTCAGCCAGATAGCAAGACACTGAGGCTGATCAGAGCAGGTGTGGGGTTCAGATGTCACCCACCACAGAGTCTATAGTCTCAGCCCCTACCCTTGAGCCCTGGATTGGCCGCCATGGAAACCTTGTCTGCCCTGGGTCTCAGCCTGATGGGGCCATCTGAACAGATTCACTACCATACTGCCCATGACGTGTCGCTCCTGTTCATTCGATACGAGCTTCCTTGTCTGCTAGTCACTTTTTTAGTAGTCATTCAACAAATGTTTTGTACATGAAGCCTTCATATGTTGAGCACTCTGCTAGAGGCTAAAGATTCAGAAGTGAAAAGACATCCTGTCCTTGGAAGGGAAGGGAAGGGACTGATGTCAGACCTTAGGCAGGACCACGAGCCCAACTGGAGCCTGAAAGGACATGGGGAACAAGAGAGCAAGTAGCGAAGCGCGAGTCCCAATGCCTCACTTCAGTGACGGTGTGTGGTGGCTTTGGCCATGAGCTCCTCTCCTGTGGCTGCTTCTGATAAAGACCCCAGAAAGTTGCCGTCCTTCAGCACCAGTCACCTCTTCCCTGGTCAATGACTAGGGCAGTCATATTAGACGTACCAAGAAAAATTCAGAAACTGAAACTCGAACTATTAGGCCTCTTCACTTCATGGATTTTTAATCACAGATTATGCCTTTTACAATTTTTAGAAAGAATCAAGTGGGACTGGAGGCCAATGTCACCATAAGAGACAAGAAATTTTCCCTAGTTGCTTCTAGGGACGTGGCCTTCAGGGGTGCCCTTTCTCTTTCAGAGAGATTCTTAGGTGATTCTCACTTCCTCTGGTCCTGACGTTACTTTTGTTTTCAGTATGGTTCACTCAGATCTTTCTTCCTCCTGTCCCTAAGTAATCCAGGTTTCCTTTTTCCATATTTGGGACAAAAGGTATTTCTCCAGGCCCTGTCACTGTATAAACTTGGGCAAACACTAACACAGAAGTCTGGTTTGCTTCTCTATTAAATGGGAAGCATGTTCCCTCTCAGCTCCAAAATTCTAAGTCTCTAAGTCTGTGGTGCAATTGGCAGTCACCATTCTCAGCAGGTCTTCAGTCACGGGACACCAGTTTTTACATTATCCCTAACTTTTTTTGAATCCAAAATGGACAAGAGGCTTTAGGTTCTCTATGGTTTCCTCTTGGTGTGAATTTGCAAAACCAGAGACCTGACCCATACAGTCAGGAGTGAAGAACGCTTGTTCTAAAAACTGCACAGGGCTCTGAAGGCTTAGCCTGCCAGCATATTTGGATCTTTGCTTTTTGTTTAAACTGTTTCAAAAAATGAGATAATAAAATAAAAATAATTAATTTTGCACTGGACTTCCAGTGGTGTCTCTACCTGTGATTCATGCTTTTTGGGCTCTGTTAGAAATGGATCTGTCTTCTCTCTTAGGTGGTGTTCACAGCGAATGACTCTGGCCACCGCCACTACACCATCGCAGCTCTGCTCAGTCCCTACTCCTATTCCACCACGGCCGTCATCAGCAACCCCAAGGAATGAGGGACTTTTCCTTCAGTGGGATTTGAAGGAGGAGGGACAGGATTTTATGGAACCAATAGTATTCCATTTTTACTAAAGCAGTGTTTTTACTTTATAAGCTATGTTAGAAACTCAGGCAGAGACAATAAAACATTCCTGTTAAAGCATTTCCCATTTCATTTGAATTTGATTTTTTTTTTTTAATTCCCTCCTTGTTCCCTCTGTGGGGAAAAATCCAAATTTTACAAAGAAGCAAAAGAATTCTGGAAAGTTTCTGGTCAGAACTCTGGGAGAGATCCAAATTTCCAATGTCTTATAAGCAAAGCACATGATCTGCAGCCATTAAAAACACATTCTGAACATGAGAATGCTTTATTTGCCTGTAACATTCAGTGAATAGCAAAAGACAAATTCTAAGGGCCCATTTCTTTACTCTGAGCATTTCTTGGAAGTGCTTTACTGATTTCAAGAGTAGTGCAGCTCCAACAGGATGCACTGCAGCAGCTCAGCACCTCTGATCTAGTTCAGACCAGCTTTGTCCTGCAATCGGCAGAGTAAGGGGTGTAACCAAAGAACCCTCACACACCCACTTTACTTAGACTAATCCAAAATCCATATTGGAGAACGAACATGTACCAGGCGGTACTTTAGGTGCTCTGAATATAAAGAATGAGACCTAGTGCCTACATTTATTTAAAGAGCTCACAATCTTGCGAGACGATAACTAGTCATCGTGGTTTGACAGAGGCTATGGTACAAGGCACAGCAAGAGTATGAAGGAAGGAGAGAGAAGCCAACAGCCTGGAGAAGTCAGAGAAGGACTCAGCATAGATGTCACTTAATCTGAGTCTTGGTAGTTTGTTAGGTAGAAAAGGGAAAAGTTATTCTAGACAAAGAAAATAGAGATTGCAAGGTCAGGTCAAGTTAAACAACTTGGCAAGTTGAGGAAACAGTGATTCAGAATGTTGAAGGGTAAGGGTCTTAAGGTGGGCTAGGTTGTGCTGCTATAACAAACAACCTGAAATCTCAGTGGCTCAACAAAGTCAACATTCATTTCTCACTCATGCCAGGTCCAACACAGAAGTTGTTGCCCTGGAGACTCTTCAGAGTGGCTTTCCTCCAAATGGTGACTCAGTGACCCAGTCTGATTTAGTCCTGTGTCTTCACAGTCACCCAGGTGACACCTAACCAGCAGACTGAGGGGAGAGAGAATGTGGTATTAGCCCCTCTGTGCTGAAGTGTCACATATGAGTCCCACTGACATTTCACTGGCTGGAGCTAATTATATGGACTCTTCTAGATGCACTGAGAAATATCGTCCCTGGTAGGGAGTCATTTCCCAGAACAACTCTACATTCTGGAAAAGGAGCATTAATCTGAGTTGATCAACAACAATCTCTTCCATAGCAAGGTTGGGAGACGTGGGAAATGAGGCTGGAGTGAAGGCTGGTTTATCTGTCATCATTAGGCATATAAATTTATCCTAAAGTCCACATGGATCCATTGAGGGGAACCTGGACATGAGTCATCCCCACGTGGCTGGGGCAGGATAGCCACTGCTTGCAGGTAATCTCCAACCAGGCTTCTCCAGTAAAACCTGGGTCAGACACATGGTTTACCCTAAACATACCTAAGCAGTCTTTCCATTTTCCTCCAAATTCAAATCTAAAATCTTGCCACCCTCTAGCTGGCCATATGCAGACACAGCAAGAAATTTGAAAAGAATGCTATATAGATTTGTACTTTTTAACATGTACTGAGCTTTCCCAAAATATGTGGCAAAATCAATATCTCTGATTCTGTTGTTAGCAAGTTCTTGCTCCATGTGTATTAGGTTAGTCCATATCAATTTGCCATTTTTGTAGATTAAATGTTCAAATATTCGCAGTTGCATAAGGTTCAATCTATTGTCTACAATGATTGTATTGGTTACTAACCTGCCTGTTTATAGAAGGCTACATTTCTATTTGGCTGTTATTAAATCACCATGGATTTTTATAATCAAAACAGTTTGAAAATATGAATCGGTTTGAAAATATCTCTCTGAATTGAATTTAGCTTTCCTGTCCCTACTTCCTCTTGATATCCGCAAATTTAGTCTTATCCATTGAAACTAACTCATTTTTTCTACCGGTTTAATGCTCAGCCTTCTTCTCCCTTTCTCTCTGAATTTCATCCACCTTCTGGAGGCCATGTAGCATCTGGACATAAAGGGGAATGTGAGGTTTGGTCCCCGATTATCCCTATCCATGCTGCTTCCACTGAAATGGTTATATTCTCCCTGGATCTTTGTTGTAATACTGTAGTATCTCTGCAATGTCCCTTCATGGGACTATGTAGCTCCTTTGCCCTTTTTTTATTGGGTTACTTTTTTACTGCTAAATTGTTTGGGTTCCTTGTATATTCTAGATACTATTCCCTTGTCACATGCATAGTTTGTGAATATTTTCTCCCATTCCATAGGTTGGTTTTTCACTCTGTTAATTATTTTGCTGTGCATCTTTTTAGTCTGATAAAAATCCCATTTATCTGTTATTGCTTTTATTGTCTGTGCTTTAGCAGTCTTTTCCAAAAAACTTTTGACCAAGATCAATGTCTTGCAGTATCTCCCCTATGTTTTCTTCTAATAGTTTTATAGTCTCAGGTCTTACCCATTTTGAGTTGATTTTGGTAAACGGTGAGAGACAGAGGTGTAGTTTCATTCTTCTGCACATGGATACCCAGTTTTCCCAGCATCATTTATTGTAGATGCTGTCCTTTCCCCAATGCATGTTTTCAGCACCTTTGTCAAAGGTAAATTGGCTCTAAATACAGGGATTTATTTCTGGTCCTTCTATTCTATCTCATTGGTCCATATGTCTGTTTTTATGCCAGCACCATGCTGTTTTGGTTACTATAGCTTTGTAGCATATTTTGAAATCAGGTAGTGTAATACATAAAGCTTTATTCTTATTGTTCAGGATTGCTTTGGCCATTCAAGGTATTCTGTGGTTCAATATGAATTTTAGGATTTTTTTTGTGAAGAATGTCATTAGTATTATGATAGCAACTGCATTGAATCTGTAGATCACTTTGGGTAGTATGCTCATTTTGACAATATTAATTATGCCAATTCATGAACATAAAATGTCTTTCTATTTTTGTGTGTCCTCTTAAATTTCTTTCATCAGTGGTTTGTAGTTTTCATTGTAGGGATCTTTAACTTCCTTGGTTAAATTTATTCCTACATATTTTATTTTTTAGGTAGCTATTGCAAATGGGATTGCTTTCTTGATTTCTTTTTCTGATAATTCATTGTTGGTATACAGAAACTACTGATTTTTGTATATTGATTTCATACCCTCCAACTTTACTGAATTTGTTTATTAGTTCTAAGACTTTTTTGGTAGAGTCTTTATGTTATTCTATATATAAGATCATGTCATCTGCAAACAGGGACAATTTGACTTCAAATATTCCAATTTGGGTGGACTTTATTTCTCTCTCTTGCCTAATTGTTCTGGATAGATCTTCCAATACTATGTTAAATAGGAGTGGTCAGAGTGGGCATCCTTGTCTTGTTTCTGTTCTTAGAGGGAAGGCTTCAACTTTTTCCTGTCCAGGATGATGTTAGCTGTGGGCTTATCATATATGGCCTTCAGTGTACCAAGATACTTTCCTTCTATACCTAATAGGTTGAGGATTTTAATCATGGAGCTGAATTTTAACAAATGCTTTTCATTTATCTATTGAGATGAAATATGGTTTTTGTCCTTCATTTTGTTAATGTGGTATATCATAGTTATTGATTTGCATATGTTGAACTATCCTTGCATCACTGGGATAAAACCCACTTGATCACATTGTCTAAACTTTTTGATGTGCTGTTGAATTCCGTTTGCTAGCATTTTGTTGAGGATTTTTGCATCTCTTCTCATTGGGGATATTGGCCTGTAGTTTTCTTTTTTTTTTTGGTTGTGTCCTTGCCTGATTTTGGTATCAGGGTGTCACTGGTGTCATAGAATCAGTTTGGGAGAACACCCTCTGCTTTTATTTTCTGGAAGAATATAAGAACTGGTACTAATTCTTCTCTGAAGTTTGGTAGAATCCAGCAGTGAAGCCATCCTGTCTGGGGCTTTTCTTTTTTGGGAGACTGCTAGTTACTGATTCAACCTCATTTTTTGTTATTGGTCTGTTTAGGTTTTCTATTTCTTCTCAGTTCAGTCTTTAGGTAGTTTGTATGGTGTTAGAAATTTATCCATTTCCTTTAGATTTTCCAAATATTTGGTGTATAGTTGTTCATAATGGTCTCCAATGTTTCCTTGTATTTCTGTGGTATTAGCTCTAATGTCTCCTTTTTCATTTCTGATTTTCATTATTTGGGTCTTCTCTCTTCCTTTCTTAGTCTAGCTAATGGTTTTTGTATTTTGTCTATCTTCTCAAAAAACCAACTTTTTGTTTTGTTGATATTTTGTATTTCTTTTTCTTACCTCTATTTCATTTAGTTCTGCTCTGATCTTTATTATTTCTTTTCAACTATTAATTTTGGGGTTGGATTGTTCTTGCTTTTCGAGTTCCTTGAGCTACAGTGTTAATTTGCTTATTTGAAATATTTCTACTTTTTTTATGTAAGCATTAATTGCAATAAACTTCCCTTTTGGTACTGCCTTTGCAATGTCCCATTGGATTTGATATGTTCTGCTTCTATTTTCATTTCTTTCCAGAAGTTTTTAAAAATTTTCCTGCTTTATTTCTTTTGTGACCTATTGGTCATTCAGGAGCATGTTGTTTAATTTCCATGTATTTACATAATTTCCAAACTTTTGCTTATTGTTGATTTCTAGTTTTATTCCATTGTGGCTTAAAAAGATACTTGATATGATTTCAGCTTTTTTAAAAATTTGTTTAGGCTTGATTTGTGGCCTAACATGTGGTCTATCCTGAAGAATGTCCGTGTCCTGATGAGAAGAATGCATACTCTGCAGTTGCTGGATGAAATGTTCTATAAATGTCCTCGATGTCTATGGAGGTATTTAGAATAGAAAATCAGCAGTCAGTGATAGCATTGCTGTGGGCTGTAAGAGAATTAGGGGAGTTTTTGAAGTCTCAAGCATCTATCCTGGTAACCAGGATGCATGGATGGGCTGAGATATAACTGAGCTCAGATATATGGGAAGAAGATCAGACTCACAGTCAGAGATAATGAGATCAGTTTCGGCCACACTGAGCTTGAAGACATCAGGCCAGTTTTAAATCTCATAACATTGAAGTTGGCATTGTGTACATACACACAGCCAGAAAACAAAATCGCTAACATTAAGACATTTCCTAAAAACAAAAATCACAAATATTAACATACCTCCTGAAATATTTTGATAGCACTTGTCAAACAAGGAAATTTGGGTTTTTTATGCATCAAACTGTATTTTGTCAACCAATAGCTACAGCAGATGCAGCACTTCCTAGGAATTTTCATTTCTCACCCAACCGTGTTTAACACCAAAACAAGGTTCTTTCCTTTTGCTTCACAGTTCATAGAACACACCCCTCCCTTAGCCCCATTACTTCTTACTGCCTTTCAAAATGGAAATAAGCTTAGAATCAATTCCATTTTCCTAGCTACCCATTCTCCCTGGGTTAGAACTGCCCCAGTTAATTTAAAGCCAAGGCAGATGGTAATTCATCTTTGGCAATCAATGCAAATACGGAAGGTCTGTTCCGGAACCACTGTTAACTAGCAAGGAGAGAAGGGTCACATGCAGGCTTTCTTAAACAAACACTTGAGAGCTGGAGCTTCCCTATGGGCTCAGCAGTCACCCACCCGCTGCTGCTGCCACTAATGTCCCTCCCCAGGAGGCTGAATGTTGTGAAACTGAGTACAAGGCAACCATGGGATTCAGAAGAGGGTACTGAGGCCAGCATGGGAGCCCTAGGCAGCTGTCTACACGAGGACTTGTGCTGAGCTGAATGAACGCTTCTCTACAGGTTCATTGGAAAGTGCATTTGGAAAATGTACTGGAATATATTTCCAGTATCTGAAGAAGAGTGCCTACCACATAGTCAGTGCTCAGTAAATATTTGAGCAAGATGGAGCAGCATTCCTTTCAAGTATTCAGAAGCAATAAATTAAAAGCTTGACTCCAGGTGGGCAAGTAGCTCTCATCTGAGCCCTTACAGACCCCATGGGCTTTACCAAGATGTTGTTTTTCCCCTCTTACAGACATGTAAGAAATGGCACCCTGACCCACAATATACAAAGCGTGTAGAAAAACACTAAAAAACTACCAGAACCAGTTTATTTAAAATGTCCTTCTGACTAGGGACAGGACCAAAAGAGCAAGGGTCTCTTTCTTCAAAGTGACAACTAAAACATACTAAGAGGGTTTTGGTTCAGGATCTTGAAAAGGAGGAGACCCTCTGCTGTTCCAGGGGTATGCTGGAAACAAAGAAACAGCAAGGGGTATGAGCCCTCCCAGTATCCAGGCCCAGGCCTGGGTGGGGGGGTAGCTGAGGTCTGCACAAGGTGGGGATTTGGGGCCCTAACAGGGAATAAAGGTCCTGCTCAGGGGGTTGGAGCCTTGCCTGGGATTCCTATATAAAGAGGCTAATTCACAAGTGTTCCATAATGAATACTACAGCTACCTCACCAACAATCATCTGATTCATTCTTCTCCCACTGAGTAGCAATGAAAATGATCTCACCCTCTGCTCCAGGAGGAAGGGAGTGGAATGAGGGACTCATGGGTCTAAGTGGCTCAGTGAAATCTCATCATCTTTGCTGTGGTGTTTAGTTTAGGGGACTCTTAAAGGGACTCTTTTATGGCTAGGTAAAAATGTGGTGCTTCCTTGGAAGAACGCAAGCCTGGCAGGTGCTGGCAGCCACCCTATGACGGTGAGGGGAGCGATCCTCGGGAAGAGCCAGTTCCAGGAAGGTAGAAAGTGAGTTTTGGTGACACTGCTGAGCTGCCAAAGCACTTAGTGTTTCTGGAATGTTCACTAACATTAATCAATAGTTTCCTTGAATTTTTAAGTAAGTTTGATTCAGTTATTTTGTTACCTGTTGCTAAGAATATCTTAATTGACACAGCTGTAAAAATATTCTTCTCTTTACAAAAAAAATCAGTAATGGATCTAAAATAGGCTTTCTCCTCACACATAATATTAAATTGAAAGACTCAACCCTATGATTTGTTAAGAATAAAATTGACAGGATTTTTTCAAAGATAATTATTTTATTATACTTTTATTGAAATATAGTAATATTAAAGTAATTAAAATTTAGCAACCCATAGTTGTATCACAACAGAATGTTTTTTATTAATGGAATGGATAAAAATATTTATATAAAGTTACAATCATGTGAAATTCTTTTTATGCTTTAATGATTTTATCATGAATAATTTCCCGTTTCTGTGCAATCTTCACAATTTTTATTTTTTGAAAAAAGTACCATCTTGTTTATGTACTACAATTTAATTATACTGCCCCCATAATGTAATATACTTAGCTTCAACTTAGTTTTTTCTACTTGTAGTTAGAGTTGCAATTAACATATTTATGAAGCATACAACTTCTGGCTTCTGTTGAGTTTGAATTAAGTGAATGACCTAACATTCTAACTCCTAGACTAAGTGGGGCCATAAGTATCAAATTGCATGGCCTGGCTCCATCGTTACAAACTGTAGGATCTTGAACAGATTAACATAAGCTTTCTTTACCTTGTTTTTTGTTTGTTTTGTTTGTTTTGTTTTTAGATTGTAATGGGAATAATCATACAACCTACTTTAGGTTATTTTGTGGGTTTTTTTGGTTTGTTTATTTGAAGGAATAAGGTTTACTGAATACCAAGAATTGACAACAGATTTCTATAGGGTGATCAAATGAGTCATCATATTTGTATGTGACATTCTTCCAGATAAATGGGGAGATACTGCTATTGTTGCTGAGAAAGAGAAAGTAAGAGAAAGACAACACGCCAAACATTTTTCTTAGACTTGCTCATTTTTCAGGATTGACATATAATGCCTTTTCTTCTCTGAGGGGATTTGACATTTGGTCTCTGTTGTGCCTTAAGTTGATTGCTTTGAGATTTCTCTTCCAGGGAGTGGAGTCTGGTGGTAAGTATTTTGCTGCATTGGTCTACCTCGTCGAGGACTTTCTTAAGCACTATGGGTTTGGCGTGCTTGCCTGGTTGTGGATGGGGCGGGGCTGGCCCACAGCCCCTGTCTGAGGACCCCAGGCAGTGGCATGCTCTGTTGCTTGCCTGGCTGTGGGTGGGGCAAAGCTGACCTGTGGTCCCCATCTCAGGTCCTCAGGTGGTGGCACACCTGGAAGGTTTTTTGAAGACCAGCTGTCATAATACATGTAAAGGGGCTTAAAATAATGCATGGCACATAATAACTTCTCAAGAACCATAGCTATTATTATTTGGAGTAATATTAGTGTATAAACACACTAATGTAATAAGTTCTATGGCACTGCAGCCTTACCAGTTCTGCTTATTAACAATATTTTACCACTTTAACAGAGATAGTATTATATCTCAGGATTGCCCTACTTTTTATTTCTTTAATTACTGAGGATAAAAAATTTCTCCATATATTTATTTTATTCCTTTTTTATGTGAGTCCTGTCCTTTAATAGACAATTTTATAAAGGATGTCTGAAGGGTCTGTGTCTTGCTAATTCATATGAGCATGTGTATTATTTTCCTATTGCTACCTTAACAAATTACTACAAATTCAGTAGTATAAAACAACACAAAATTATTCTCTTATGATTTTTGAGCTAAGAAGTCTGAAATCAAATGTTGGCAGTGCACAGTTTCTTCTGGATGATTCAGAAAGAATCAATTCCCTTGCCTTTTTCAGCTTCTAGGGGCCACTTGCATTCCCTGGGTCATGGCCTCTCCTTATAAAGACCCTTGTGATTACATTGAGTCACTCAAATAGCCCAGGATAATTGCCCCATATCAAGATCTTTAATCACATCTGCAAAGTCTCTTTTTCCATGTATGATAACATATTCACAGATTCTGAGAATTAGCATGTGGATGTCTTGAGGAGTGCCATTATTCAGCCTATGACAACATACATGTATTGATTCATTTAACACATTTAAGCACCTTCTCTGTAACAGGTGCTGTAGGTATAAAGATGAATAAAGACACAGGGTCTGTTTGCAAGAAATGTTCTTAGCAATAGAAAGGAAGGAAGGAAAGAAGGGAGGGGGAGGGAAAAGGAGGAAAGGAAATGAAAGAAAGGAAAAGAAAAGGAAGGAGGGAAGGAGGAAGAGAGGGAGAGAAAAGAGAAAAAGAATGTTAGGAAGGAGAAAAAAAGTCAGCATTGCCATAAAAATATTTAAAGTGCTATGGTAGGATAACAAAAAAATGTGTTCTGACTCCTTGAGGCCTAGAAGCTTCACAGAGGAAGGGGTGACTGTGTTAGTCCTCAGAAGCTAAGTAGGAGACACCAGGTGAATCAGTAGGAATAAGCCATTCCTGGAGAGGACCAAATTGCAGGGAGTCTAAGATTTGAGACAGAGAACTACAATATTCAGAGAAAGCCAAGCAATTTGGTTTAGTTAGAGGCCAAGGTATTTCCTAATGGGTGGCAGAAGATTGAAGGGCAATGTTAAGAAACTAAAGAACTGGCAGAGCACGGCTAGGGTCCTAGGCAGGAGCTGAGGGCAGTACCTCCTCCCAGAAACAGGCAAGAAACAGAGCATGTCTGGAGTCCATATGCAGCAGCCAAGGGCAGCATTCCCCATCCAGAAGCAGGCAAGAGGCATGTTGAAAACATCACTTCTGTGTGGGTAGCATACCACAGCCACCGCCCCAGCCACAGTTACTGCAAAAGCAGTGGACACCACAGCAGGAGACACAGACACTGTGCAGGTGGCCCACCAGACAGTCTACTGCACTGACACAAGGGGAGTCACCAGTGGAGATCAGAAAAAGAAGAAGATATCTCTCTCCTCAGAGCCCACTCCAGAGTAATAAAAGAGGCAATAGATCTACCAGATGACCAGACATCAGTGTAGCGATATTAGAAATATGAAAACCCAAGAAAATATGATACCACCAAAAGAATATAATAATTCTCAAATATCAGACCTTATAGAGCAGAAAACCCTTGAAATGACTGAGAAAGAATCTCAAGCAACAATCTTAAGGAAACTCACTGAAATACAAGAAGACTCAGACAACATAATGAAAAGAGAAAAAAAATCCAGGATAAGAAGGAGGGAATTTACACAGAGATCAATAACTTACAAAAGAATGTAGCAGAAATCATGGAACTGAAAGATTCACTCAACAAAATAAAAAACATAACCAAGAACTTAAGCAGCAGGCTAGAACAAGCAGAAGAAAGAATTTCTGATCTTGAGGACAGTCCTTTCAAAATAATCCAGGCAGACAAATAAAAAAATTGAAAAGAAAAAAGAATTTTTAAAAAATGAAGAATATCTAAGAGAGCTAATAGATAACCTTAAGCACACAAACATTTGAATCATGGGGGATCCAGAAGGGGAGGAGAAAGGAAAAAGCATGGAAAACCTATTCAACTAAATAATAATGGAAATTTTCCCAGGTATAGGGAGAGACATGGACCTTCAGATCTGGAAGGTTCAACAATCCTCTCCAAGACACATTATAGTCAAATTGGCAAGGCACAAAGACAAAGAGGGAATCTTAAAAGAAGTAAGAGAAAAGCATTAAGTCGCCTGTAAGGGAGTCCCTATAAGACTAACAACAGACTTCTCAATAGAAACTCTACAAGTCAGAGTCAAATTCTGCCTCTGACTGGCTGCCACACCCCCAGGACATCTCTGAGGGAAATTTAGGCTCAAAAAACAATCAGGCAAAGGATCCTTTAGGGCAGCAGGTTCGAGGTTTTGGGGCCGACACAGAGGAGGACTCCTGAGAGCGCCCAAGCC
>NW_007726631.1:507868-508829 GCF_000696425.1 Galeopterus variegatus | reverse complement strand
CATAATAATCATATACATTGCATATTGACAAAATAAAAATTTAACGAAAAAAAAAAAAAGAAAAAAGAAACTCTACAAGTCAGAAGAAAATGAGATAAAATATTCAAAACAGTAAAAGAAAAAAACTGCCAGCTAAAAATACTGTATCCTGCAAGGCTATCTGTCATAAATGAGGGGGAAATGCTGTATTTTCCAGACAAACAAAAACTGCATGAGTTCACCACCACATGACCAGGGCTACAAGAAAGCCTCAAGGAGGTCCTGCATCTGGAATCTGAAAAACAATAATCACTACCACGAATACACTAGAAAGAACAAAACTCACTGGCAGAACAAAAATGCAAACAAGAAAGAAAAACTAAATCTTACCATCACAAGAAACCATAATGACAATGTAATAATGCCCCTTTTCCTGATTTTAGTGGTTTGGGTCTTCTCTCCCTTTTTCTTGCTCAGTCTAGATAAAGGTTTGCAAATTTTTTTTTTTTTTTTTTTTTTGTCCTTTTTGTGACCGGCCGCACCGCACTCAGCCAGTGAGCGCTGCAAGCGCACCGGTCATGCCTATATAGGATCTGAACCCGCGGCAGGAGCGCTACTGCGCTCCCAGCGCCGCACTCTCCTGAGTGCGCCACGGGCTCGGCCCTGCAAATTTTTTTAATCTTTTTAAAGAATCAAGTTTGGGTTTTGTTGATTTTTTTTCTGTTTTTAAATTCCCTATTTCATATATTTCTGTTGTAATCTTTGTTATCTCCTACCTATATTTGCTTTCAGTTTAGTTTGCTCTTTTTCTATTTTCTTAAGGTAGAAGTATACATTACTGACTTGAGATTTTTCTTATTTTATATTTGTTTTTTTCCTTTTTTGTCTTTTTTCGTGACTGGCATCGGATCGCAACCCTCAGTGCCGCGCCCGTACCGGACTGGGACCGGAAACGGGATCGCAACCCTCGGTGTTGCCCCCG
>NW_007726631.1:487802-506935 GCF_000696425.1 Galeopterus variegatus | reverse complement strand
TGACCGGCCGCACCGCACTCAGCCAGTGAGCGGGAGGCGGTCTGTATGTGGGATCCGAACCCTCGGACGGGAGCGCCGCCACGCTTCCCAAGCGGCGCACTATCCAGTGCGCCACCGGGCCGGCCCAGAGATTTTTCCTATTTTTAATATAGATGTTTACAAACATAAATTTTCCTCTTAGCACTGCATGAGCCCTGCATCCTATAAATTTCAATACGTTGTGCTTTGATTTTTCTCTCAAAGTACTCTCTAATTTCTAATTTCTCTGTGATTTTTTCTTTTTACTCATTGTGAATTTTCTAAGTTTCCTTCTGTTACTGTGGTCAGAGAACATATTTTCTATGATCTTTCTCTTTTTAAATGTATTAAGACTTGTTTTATGGCCAAAAATTTTAAATACATACAGTAAAAATATCAAATATGTAAGTACACATAGCAATTTTGTATTCCAGTTGGAGTCTCAGGAATCAATTTTACAATAAAATATTAAAAGTAAAGAAAAAATAAATTAACAAACCCATGTTTCATGGGGAAGCTAGTGAAAGTAATGATCTGATCTATGTTTTCTGAAGCCCAGTCTTGGTGGCTGGGGGAGACTTAATGAAGGGAGCCAAAAGGCTGTTACAATAACTGTCCAGTGTTGGGGTGGTAAATTCCACTTACATTTATTTTTGTTTTAATTGATATCACATAAAAAATAAAGGAAATGAATAAGATGACTTTAAAGTTCCCTTCCTGATCTTTCATGATTCCTATTCAATTTGCTCCCCCAATGGAATTAGTAATTATAATAATTTAGCTTCTGTACCTGGAGATAAAAAACTACATTTACCTTCAGGAAATGGCTTTTAAAAAGCAGTTTTTAGATAAGTAGGTACTAAAAATCATTATTAAAATATTATTCAATTATTTCCTCCAATGTATCCTAATATGCCTTTGGATAGCTTTTATTTCCTAACAAAAGTACACTACAAAAGCAATGCCATATTCTTTTTACTAGAAGCGACAAAACCTTTCAGACTGCAGACTTAGAAGAGCAATCAGTATTTTTTAAAACCTTAATAGACTTTGGGGGATTAAAGTGTAGAGTCAGGAATTGGCTTCTAAAAAGGTACTTATAAAGCTGTAAATTTCTGCGATGTAAATTTCTGGTATAAAACTTCTCATCCACTTCTCCTTATTCCACTTACTTCGATCCTCAAAATTCCCTTAACCACTTCTATTTTCTGATTTATCTTGAATGGGCCGCAGTGCCCAGCATTTCATGTTTCCTCTTCTACAACAGAACCTCTCTCCTGTAGCTTCTGAACGGATCCTTTCACTCTATCAGAGTAGTTCTTAGGATCAAATGAGTTATTAAGTGGAAAGAGTTTAGAAACTGCCTGGCCCGTTGTAGGCATGTAATATTATTACCTATTTGAAACATTTTACAAACTGACCATATTATCCTATAAAATATTCAAAATGGTTAACTCATCAAGATAATGGTTCTACAAATGGTCTGTCATAAGTCTCCAGCATCTTTCTCTATGAAAAAATAACAATTTATGACCCAACCTATGGAGGAGGAGTAGCGGGAACCCAGGCAAACCCAGCGGGTTCCACATGAGCCTATTTTGGCCTGGGGTTGTGGTTCTCAAACTTTGGTGCATATCAGAATCACCTGGAGGGCCTGCTGAACTAAAGATTGCTGGGCTGCATCCAGAGTGATACAGCTGGCCTGGTTGGGGCGTGCGAATTTGCATTTCTAAGAAGCCCCCCTGGAGACACTGCTACTACTCACCCAAGAACCACAATTTAAGAACCATAGGTCTCCAATAATCAGACCTGGACCAAGGTCTACATCTGCTTGAAAAGCCCCATGAGTTTACACTAGCTGCAAGGCTATGTTCATGATTTAGGTAGTATCTACTGCCATGCTTTTCAGCCTTAGCTACATTTTAGAGTCACTTTTTTGAAGAATACCCATACACAGGCCCCAACCCATACCAATTATACTCTGGAGGTGGTGCCCAAGTGCAATTATAGTTTAAAAAGTTCCCCAAGTGATTCTAATGTCAATCAGCATTGAGACCCACTAGCCTAGAGTTATATTCATTTTAAGAGTTCCCAAACCCTGGACAACCCCTGAACCAGCCTCTCAGGACTTCCTAGACAGAATGGTGAGGGCCAGATCTCTGACGAATTGTTCCAGAATATCCACCCCTCCTCAAATCCAACTCAAACTGAAACTATACCCACTGAGATTCTACATTCTGTTGTCTTACAGAAAGCAATTTTTAAATGCTGAATCCATACTTTAAGGGTTACAACTGAAAAAAGTTTCATTTAACAGATACTTATTGAGTCCCTATTAGGAGTGCTGGGTAAAGAAATGGTTCAAAGACATCTCACTGCAGTGGAGCTATTTTAATGCAGGTTTGAACACGCTTGATACAAATAGCTTGTCACTTTGATCGACATAATCAAATTTTATTTTAATGAGGCCAAAAACCTTTCTAAAAGAGAAATGGAGTATGCCAATCAGGGGTCATCTGATTTAAGAAACACATACCCAGTCCAGCTATCTAGAGTGACAAGAGATTTATTTAAGGATTCATATGGATCTTACAGAACACACACTGGGAACCCAGCTAGGGCTCACCAGGAACGGGGTCTATTCTCTCAGGCTACATGATTCCTAATGTGAATCCTCTTTGCTCTCTCTCTGTAGACCAGCTTCTCTGCTCACCTAATCACGTGGAAAGATATCTGGGCTCAGCCCCAAATATCATTCCCCTTCAGAGTCCCAAGAATCTGCCTGGCTTTCTTTGCCTACTGTGCTCTCTCTGGGCTGGGATCTGCCCCTTACCCAGAGAGCTATGCCCAGGAGACACACAAAATGTGTGGAATTCTGCCTTTGAGGAGGTGGTGAAAGGAGGTTCTTTAGGACAGGACCAAGGGAGGGGCTGCCAAGCCCACTGATACGGCCACAAAAGGGTAGGTAAACTGCATACAAAAAAGAAAAATCCTTACTTTTTACAGACATTTTTATGTGAGTTGGATAAGATGGGAGAAATGAATTCCACTTACCCCTCTCAATAGTGGCCACCAAAACAAAAACAAACCTGGACAATATGCGTAAGTTACCTCCCAGAAGACTCTGAAAGGAAGAGTAAAGGAGAACTAAGTAGGGACACTGGGACTGGAGGAACGACTCAGCTGTGACTTCCAGGAAGTTTTTTCCAGCCTCCTCAATATTCCAACCCGGGTGCTAGAGACGTCTGCACCCCAGAAAAGGAAATAGAGGACCAAAACAAAAAAATCCCCCAAGAAAGGCATGCTCTCTGTAGCTTAAGAACTGAGAAAAGAGCAGCCCAGCAGACACATTTTAACCAGAAGAGAACCAGGAAAGAAGCCACGCCCTTCCCCGACCACGATACGCAGCACTGCGGGTGGACCGGTTCCCATCCCCACCCCACCCCTCCTCAGTAACCTGGCGATGCTCCTCCCCCCACACAACCTATGATAGAACTCTGTAGGAACTTCCCCTTTTTATGTGAGCTGTCCCAGACTTTGGCCTATTTTTCTGTTGGGTTTCCAAATAGTTTATAAAATATTTAGAGGGAAAGCAGGTTGGCCCCCTGAGGTACCCTTGACAAGCATCTCCCTTACTTGGCTGTGGGCTACTTGGGGGAAAGAGTGCCTTCACTTTTCATGTTTGATTCTTTTTAAATTTAATAATTATCTTGGCAATGAGTTCTCTATTTTTTCGAATTGTGTATTAATCTCTACTGATTTTTTAACTTAGTAAATATTTTTAAATTTTTAAAAATGTTAAATAAAAAAGCCTGGCTCTCTATCCAGATGTGTGTTGGTGAGTCACGCATTTTGATGGTGGCCCCTAACAGTCATGATTAAGACATTGATCCTACTTAACACAATGCAGTAAGTATAGGTACATGTATTAACAAAACAGTAATTTAGAATGCTGTGTTCTTCCCTATTAAATGGCAAAGTGTTCCCTTGACAGAATCATTCATTCACTGAGCACTGTGCTAGATGCTAGGGGTATAAAAATGAATCAGACAGAGATCACTACTCTCAGAGAGTCTTTGGGAGTAAGGAAAATCTGTAAGCAAATAAATGCAACAGTGTAAGCCATACTTCAGTGGGGTTTGTGTTCTGTAGGGCAGAAGAGGTGCAAGGGAGAAAGTGCCAAATTTTACGTGGGTTCACCAGCAAAGGCTTCCAGAGGAGCTCACTGAGTCTTGAGAGCTACGCAGTAGATCTTCTAGTGGATGAGGTAGAAAAAATGGTGTGCGAAGGGCATGACACAGGTCACTGGGGCAGTTCATACGTGGCTAGAGAATGAAAAGGAATGGGAACAAGAGGTGAGGTGTCGGTCCTAGAGAGGCAAGCAGAAGTCAGATCATTAAGGGCCTGGTATGAAAAGCAGAAATACTTGAACCTCATCCATAGCTAATGGGGAGCCACTGAAAGATTTGAAGCAAGGTAGTATTTCAAAAGGCAGAATTTCTGTGGCAATATGGAAGATGGATTCAAAGACATAACCTTGCAGTAAGAAAAGATGGGGGAGGATCTGGGCAGTTGTTGTAGAAACAAAGGACCAGATGGATTGGAGAGACAATTGAGAAATGGAGTTAATGTTGACTGTGGAGAAAATGGGACGATGACTCATGATTTGTCCCGTGAGTTCCTGAGTGGATAAGAAAATAGGAGGAAGACTAGGTTTTGAAGAGGGATAAATTCAGTTAAGGACACTCAGTTTCTATGGATGGAGATGACCAATAGTTAATACGGGTCAGGAGCTAAGAAGAATTCTGAGCTGCAGACAGGGGCTTGGAAGTCTGCTGCATATACCTAGTTGGTCCATGTAGTTAAGAGTTTTGGACATACAAGAAATCTCTGCTGCATCTGGCTACTTAAATTTGATTAAATTTCAACAATATCAAAAATCCAGTTCTTTACTTGCACTGGCCACACTTCAAGAGCCACATGTGGCTAGTGATTACTACATTGGACAGCATGGATGTAGAACATTTCCACCATTGCAGCACATTCTATTGAACGCTGTTAGAAAGTGGTCCTAGAAAGTGAGTAACAATCCAAATGGAGATCAGGGTGGAGAGAACAGAAGACAGAGAAAGAAGGACCTTCCAAGCAACCTGAGAAGGTGAAAAGCCAAACCCAGAAGCCAAGATAAGAGAGAGTGAGCAGGAGCTCATGGCAGGTGGGGGACATCTCACTTCATCACTTGTGATACTGAGAGAATTCCTGAGGTACTGAATGCCTTTCATGGGCTACATCTTTTGGTAGGTATTTTCCATGTCATCTAAGATCACACAACCCTCTAAAGAAACAGCCCAATCCCTTTTGCTGCACTTCTTCTCATGACTATTACTGACAAACTTCAATTGTGCACTTTTACCAGTCTTACCAATTGTTTACATACATTATCACATACAGGGTAATCACTGACTTCATTTCCAGTAGAATCAAAGAATGCAATATCACTCTCTAAATATGATCCAAGACAATGTGCATTAAAGAAAAGTCTCTTAAGCTGAAGCTGAAACACTGACTTCATATGAGCCAAGTCTTGTTCATTGTGTCAGGCACTGTATCAGGGCTAGCTTATTTAACCACTGATCCTCAGGAAGTTACTGTCATCCTCAAGACATCGGGAAACTGAGGACCACAGAAGTTTAAAAATTTGCTAATGTTTCATAGCTAATGACAGGGGATCCCTGAGTTCAATCTCAGATCAGTCTGATTCCAGGGTCTTTGCTTATAACCCCCACCATTCCCAGAGCCCTCTTAAAAGTCAACTGCAAATCCTTCAGTCCCACTGCAGAAGAACAATCACCTCAACCACCCATCTGAAGTATATGTTTACTTCACGGAGAAATATTATGTCCCTGGAGAAAAGCTGCTCCTAAAAAGATGCTCAACTAGCCTAACACTGCATTAGTGTAATAGAAACCTAATGTCTGCAGAGAACACGAATGAGCATTTGATGGCATGTGCTTCTTCACTTGTTTCCATGCACAAGACATAAACTCCTTGAGGGAAGGTAATGTCTGATACCTTTCAAGATCCTCCAGAGCACAAACTGAAACTGATGAAATTGCTAAGATTAAATTGGCAATGGAATTCAAGTCCACCAGAATGATAAGGAAAGGAATTAAGATGCAAGTTTTATTTTTCAAGCCATATGTCTTTCTTTTAATTGTAATATAGTTGAGTGATATATCCAAAGTCACTTAAATCAAGAGCAAAATCAAGTGCTCTTAAGAACTGCCTACTCTAAATAAAACAATTTTGGTCTAGAATATATACAACCTTAAATTCATGTGTTTAAAGATAGTGCAAAATATATACATATACATGTATGATTATTGAGTCAGCATGTTTCACCACAGGACACATTAATACCGTAGGTAGGAACACCTGGGGCAGACTAAGCTGGCTAAATTTAATGACTTTAAATGATTATGATTTATTGATTGATTTTATTTGTGATATATAGTGACAGTATCTCTGTAGGTCACATTATGCATAAAAGCTAATAGTAGTACTTAGAATTCATTACACAAATAAGTTGATAAAGTCATGATCACATAATCTAGTCCCAGATACAAATGTAGTCCCTAGGTATTTTTGAGATTTGACTGTTTGCCTTAAAGATCTTCAAGATGACTTGATACCTGAAAAAACAGGAGGTGAATTGACCATAAAACACCAGCTTAGTTTACTGAAGTTGTGCAAGGAGAAAAAATTTATGCTAAAAATGAATTCTTAAATATTCATCTTGATACAATAAATTACCAATTGTATTAATGACAAATATTTAAATATTAGTGTCTTTTCTGAGGTAAAAGCTATGAGGTGAACTCTAAATGTACACAAACTGTGATTGTTTTATGTTTATGTTATAACCTTAGTCTTCGGCAAATATATTCATTAATAATTCACTTGAAATTTAGGAAAATAAACAACATGAAAACCCAGGTAACCCAAAAAAAGTTCCTGAGAGAAAATAAGTACATCATCACACAAAGTCTTTAGAACATTATATTTCATAAAAGACAATAATAAAAAAAGTACAAATGCTTCCATGAGAAGCAAAAACAAAAACAAAACAAAACCAAAATGAGTACAAGAAATTACTAGCATTTACTTCAGTGCATTTATGTAGAAGCCTTTCATATCTTAATAAATAAAATAATCTTAAGTACACTTCCTCTTTCTAATAAATAACATTATAGCTATTTTAGTTCTCTCAATTGGCATACTTGCAAATCCAAGGCAATAAACTCTAGAGTACTATTTATCTGAAAAGTAGAGAAATATAAAAGAGACAAGCAAAAGCCAAATAAAATGACACAAAATCTGCTTTCACTTGTAGAGAGCCTCCAAAAGAAGAACATTGTATTGGATATTTTTCCATTTTCTTCTAAAATAGATTTCAGTATCTTGGCTGGGAAAGGAGTATAAGCAAGTCTTTAATACATAATTTTGTATTTACATAATATTGTAAATAAGGTTTTCTTATTGAACACATTTTCACAAAATACAAACAAATTTAAATTTAGATTTTTAAAAATGTTCATTAAACCCTAGTTTTGGCAAAGAATTAAGTGACTATTTCCACTGTAAATTAGACATAATGTTACAGCAAATGTATACACTATTCCCTTCTCTACAGACAGGCCATTAACCATTACTTCTTCCTCCAGCTGAAAGGCACTATGTGTCATTTTCCTAGTAGTACCACAGGGACCTCCTACTAGCTCTAAGTCCACATATATAAGTTGTTGACTTTGAAACTAAGAAATACCAACAGGTAAGTTAACAGAGGATGTCTTCATAATTTTAGAAAGGTTTCAACTTGCTTGACTTGATTTGTTTAAAAGTGAAACAATACTTTTTCCACAGACATGTCTAGCATTGCACCTGATACAGAGTAGGCAATCAATACGTGTTCATTAATAATTCCAACAAACATACTATAAAGAAGATAGTCTGCATGTGCAACATATTTGTTCATCATTATGGAACAGATTTACTGTCATACAATAAAGATAACTGGGAAAGCTCTGTCGCTCTTATGAAACATATAAAGGTCACCGTTTACAGGCAAAAATAATTTTAGGTCCGCACTTAAAAAGCAAAACAAAACCAAACAAAAAGCAAACTAGTGAGGTGGTTTTATCGGGATGACACTCCTTATTTAAAACCAAAAAAAAAAAAAGCAAAATATTTACATCCTATTCCTAAAACAAAAACTAATATCAGACTTAACCCAAGAAAATAAGGCAAACACTAGTAATACTGAGTCCTCTTGAACTGTAAAATGCATATCAAATAAAAAGATGCCAAATGTGGACAGCTCCACATTAAACAGAAAAAATGTTTCCCTAATAAGACTCAGAAACAACCCTAATTTTCCCCACTACTAAAATATTTAAGTTTAATGGGTGAATTATGCTCCTATGCCCCTATTATCTTGTTCATGATCAACTAATGTTAACATTCAACCTACTTTCTTTCGTTTCATCAAACTGAAAAACTACATTGGCTGTGACAGAAAATGAAAAGATACACAAATTAGGTACAAATATAATTTTCAGAAGGTATGATTTTTCATTATTTTGAGTACCACAAAAAAATTGACAGAAATATTTTGAAAGTATTTCTAAGAAATAAACATGGAAAAATTGGTATCATAACAGAGAGGCTATCCGTTTTCTCAAAGCATAAAAATCTCAATTATTGTATGATTCGGTTTGTGGTCATTTGTGTTACAATATTGCCATAGAAAATGACACTTCAAAATTAAACTTACAACCTGAGATAAATAACCACATTTCTGTTCGAGGTGAATAATCCACAAGGTTTATGGTACCCAAACATCTCTCATATATAGATTTCTATCATACTTCACTATTGTAGAAGATTCACTGTACAGATACACATTTTTTTTTGTTTTAAATTTGTGAAAATATCTTAAGATATTTTAAAGAATCTATATCATTGGAAATTTTCAAAGAATATTGTTTGGTTCTGCCATGAAAAACTTCATTCAAATTTAACATAAATATATTTGATATATAGTAAAACCTGTTTTTAGAGAAGTGTCATATTACAATATCAGTACACTTAAATAATAATGTATTTTAAGATAATTTTATTAAATTATACTTTTAGTGAGAAAATTTTAATAAGTAACACAAGAGATATGATTTCTTGATCGTGAAAAAAATGGCTGACATTAAAGGGTCTCTTCCAAAAGTGAAATTGTATAAGTCTGAGAATTAAACTTAATATTTATTTTTTACCTACTAAGCATTTATCTTCATAAAAATAGAACATTTAATTTCTTATCTAATAGTATAAGTTATTTGTATATCATAAGTACTACTGGGTTTCCATAGCTAATTCTTTTTTTAAAAATGATTTGATTTTTTTTAATGAGGGTACTTTTTTGGCTCTTCTGAACTAGAAATAATAAAAGTGCAGTTCACTACGAATTAAAAAAAAAAATACAGTGTATAAACACACAACCTTTGGAACAATTTTTGAGGCACAAAATCCCTGACACTTACACTGGAGGTACATGAAAGACATTTAACATAAAAAGGTCCTTTATATCATGTCACATCACAACTTTTAAGATTTTCTTAGTAATACTCATGCAATATGCATAAACAATACGGTTGTGATTTAGCAAAATCTGATGAGATTGCAAGCAAGGAAAAAAAAATAGGTAATCCTGGTAGGAAGAAAAGCTATTTAAGTCCTTTCTTCTTTCCCTTTAAAGCCCTAAGAAAGTTTTGACTTCCACACAAAAGGCTGATGGTCTAAAGCTCAAAACTAGTATAACAGTTTACCGTATTAGTTGGCTGTCAATTATTGACTGGTCCTTCATTTCACACAAGGGTTAACCTTTGTTTAGTGACTTAAGTGTACAGTGTTTTTTTCCATGCAAATAAAAAAAGTCTATAAAAGTCCAATGGAGGCATAACCAATTACATGCAAAATTGCAACACATCTTATTTTTCAACAATTTGAACACATTAATTTACATCACATATGTACAAAATATTTTTCCATGGAAATAAAAGCATTCCCTTGAATTAAATTATAGGTTCTAGTATAAAAATTTTCTCTTTGAATGGAGCTCTCTTAACTTCCAATCTTAAGCATTGGCTTCTGGTTTCTTCAGTGCTCGCCACAGGGGTGTGTCTCAAAAGCAGAGAGGATGGGTGGAAGAAGGGTGATTATATCTAGTCCCACACTGTAAACATTGAGGACTGCTGGCTCTTCTCCTTCTCAGAGAATAGGGCACTGTGACACATCCAATCACTGACCTCCATTAAGAGTGCACTCCAAGTTTATGATCCAGCATTGCGGTCTATCTTGCCATGAGAGCTACTTCTTTTAATAGTCTTCGATGGGAGCTAACTCCGGCATGAGATTTACAGATATGTTTGTATACAACCTATCAACCAGTATTTTTGGTGTATATATTAAATTGTTCAACCCATCGATGTACTGACGCTCTTTTGAATACCTTAGTAATTTATACCTATAGTGTTAGAGGAAAAAACAAAGTAACAGAAACATGTTCAAAAAGGAATATTGGTAAGGAATATGTTCAAAGTCATCTTATAATTAAAGTATTTAAAGCCTTTTGTAATATCTGGTTCTCACACATAATTAAAAATCTCTAAACCATCATTCTAAATCAGCATTTTTACTAGTCAAAAATGCCACCTAAAAAAATTACTTTGCACTCTTACAACACATTCTTAAGAAATAAAATGTGTTTTTTTTTTTACATAGTTAACTTATTTTTTTCAAGATTTTCTTGAGTTCTTTAATATCACGTTAATCTACATTTGTGTGTGTGTGTGTGTGTGTGTGTGTGTGTGTGTATACGTATATTACTTCAAAACTAGCACAAAAAATGCTTTCCTTCCATAAAGAAAATTCCCTTTGGCAGATTTTTTGGGGTGCAATGCATTTTTTTCTACCTTGCATACATTAAACAGCTTTGATCCCTGATATCTGAAGACAATATCACACTTACCGTCCTAAAAACTGGACTTCACCTCGATGGTGATGAGGAATAGATTTGTATTTTCCTAAGTCTCCCTCTGGTCTGGTTACATTATATCCAGCATAGTGAACTCTAAAATACAATATATGGAAATGAAAATATAAAGAAATAAAATCTCACATAAAAATGGATTACGTGAGTTCAATTTTAAAATGCAAAAGAATGCACTAATGTAGATGCTGCCAATTACTTCAGAAGGCACACTTAATGCAAAAAAGAGAGAAACGCAAAGTAAGATTTAGAAACTTCATCTTCCCAAATTAATCTTTTCATGGAACAGACAAGTATTATTTACCTAACAGAAATGAAATGTATAGATATTCTATTATAAAGCAATTTGTACCTCGACATACCTGTTCCAAAGGTCATCATCTTCTCCTCCCCATCCCCAGAAGGCATTAGGAAAACCATTGATCCTTCTAAACTGTTCCACTGTCAGTCCACTTACACCACCAAAAAACTCTTTATATGGAAGACTAAAAAAGAAAGCAGAATATAGCATTCTAAAAATGAAATCATAACAGTTTTGCTACATGAAATCAAGTCTCTCGTGCCTTGCAAAATATACAGCTATACCATATAAACAATTATGTTGACTAAATATACTCTGGAAAATGTAAAGTACACCCAGAAACAAAATACTTTTATATTCCAGTGATATATATGTAAATGTGTTATATTAAACACAAAATAAAACACCTGTGGCAACTGAAATTTAATATTTAGTTATTGTTACTTTATAAGACTCAGAACCCAGTATTCAAAAATTGTATATTTTCACAACGTAAGTGAACTTGATTAAATACATCAAAAACTGTCAACACAATGTTAGATGTTGCTTAATAATAACATTTTTTAAATTAACTGAACTTAATTATAAGTGCATTATTTATTAAATAGAGCAAAATGAATACAAATTAGGAAAGACAACTCTAGTACTTAATTTTGAAATGACTAGCTAGCTGCCTGTTCCTACAATGATCTTACCTGTTTTTACTATACTCCCCAAATACTCATGGATATTTACAAATATGCTTATTTTTAATGCATTAATATTTAGAGAAATAACTGTATATTTTCAAATGTGGATTTTATTTTCCTTACCCTTCCCTAACTCATACTACAAGGAATTAGACAAACTATGCAATGTTTTTAAACTACATTTTTTTTTTTTTAAGATGACTGGTAAGGGGATCTTAACCCTTGACTTGGTGTTGTCAGCACCATGCTCACCCAGTAAGCTAACCGGCCGTCCCTATATGGGATCTGAACCCGTGGCCTTGGTGTTATCAGCACCACATTCTCCCAAGTGAGCCACAGGTCGGCCCTTAAAACTACATTTTTAATAATCTAAGTTGTTAGTTTAGATATAGACTTGTTTTCTGATGTCAAGATAGCATCCCTAGACCTGTAGTCCTGAATCAATTCCCCTACAGGGTCAGCCAATGTGCAGCACCAGCAGAGAAAACATGATCATGCACAGCATCCAACAATCAAGCTGAGGGAAATCTGGCTAGGACCACAGCAATGCTGTCTCAGAGAAAGAGAGGGAGCAGATTTAACTTTTTGTTAGAGGGACTCGCCTCACTCACTGTGAGGAAGAAGTGCTGTTTACCACCAGCTGGGATCCCGTGTGGCACACAGAACCAGGCAGAAGCAGCTCCCACATGGAACCCCAGGGTTCCAGGAGAAAGCAGTCATGCCCCCATCGGAGGTCAAAGGTACCACAAGACATAACAGCAACACTGATCCTAAAGACAACCACACTCTCTCAATACACGAGGCTCACCTGTGGGAGTTTAGTGTTCTAGTAATAATACTGAAGGGAAAACCTTCCTGGCACTGTTATGTTTCTCACACCAGTTGGATTATTCTTGCCCAGGCTACCAGTCTGGGAGATACCTGAGATCATTAGATAGGTAGATATGAATGTGTCTGTTTATTGACATGTATAAATTGACAAGCATATCAATTCCATCTGCTGCTCTGCTTAAGTAGAATCAATCAATTACTCCATATACAGAATAAAAAAAGATTAGGCACAATGAAGGTACAATACATAAACTAAAGAACAGAAAACAGAACTCAATAAGCAAAAATCTTACAGTGTTTATCTTAACAGCATCCAAGGTGAGAGAGACACTAAATCTGGGAGACAGTTTTCTGGCCAGCAGTGGTCAGAGTGTGGACATCACTGTGGGGCAAGGATGCTTCACTAGGCTTCATCCCATGGCTGAAGTCTGTGCACTGTCCGGCCCATGCCTTGATCTGCTGCCATTCTCCCTAAGCTACATTCTAATTTCTATACTAACTTCCAAGATACCCTACTAACCCTGGGACTAATACAAGCCAACTGGAAAATTCTGATCATTAGAAACTGATATTTTCAAGTATAAAAATTTAATTTAGAATTCTTAGTTTACATAACCTTTTATTTTTAAGTGAAAAATCAGTTACACTGGATCTAATTTGACTCTAGCAGTCTGACCAAAATCAAGTATCCAGAAGTGCTAAGAACCAGATTGCGAACCTTGATGGCCTTCCCCAGAGTAATCCCAGACTTGGAGTTCAGATATGGGGGTAATAAGGAAAAGGTTTTCTAATGATGACACTAACTAGCAAAAAAAAAAAAAAATTCTTTTTCTGTCAATATAATTCATCTGCTCATGTCATCGAGCCTTTTTTTCTCTCTCTGTAGGTCAAGTATCAGGCAAAGATGTGATGCAGGTAACATCTTCCCACCCCAGGCAACGAACAGTTTTCTCCTCCCTCCACTTCCATTAGCCAATGAAAACTGATCTCTTTCCCAGATTAGACCTGAGTTCCTTGAAGTCAATTTGTTACTGTCACAACTCTGATGACTGCTTCCATTTTAAGATATCTCCAGTTCGAGAGTGAAAAGATTTGTTTCTTTTTATTAAAGGGCAGGTCAAGAATGCATAGTTTAGGAAGAAGATACACTGCAGAAGGGAGGGTGTCACGGCACTGCACCATCACTAGGGAGAGGGGAAGCAGAAGGAGCCAACATGAATTATGCACCTACCACATGGCAGGCCCAAAGCATGTGTGATCTCACAGCAGCCCTAAGGACAGGCTCTACTATTCCAATGAACAAGGAAACTAACCTTCAGAGACACAAATAACTAACCAAGTCCTATCACTATCAGTGTGAGAATCCAGATTTAAATCTATGTGTGCTTGACTGCAGAAACCAGGCTGTCTTTTCCAGCACACCACACACAGTCCTCTCTGTAAGAAGTGCCCAGATTGACAAGTCACTTAATGTCCTGGCTTCCTAGGAGGGTGGGCTGGAGTTAAAGATGATATTCTTTAGGTTCTTGAGCTCTCTCTCAAATTTAGGCACATAATGATGCTACCATTTCTGCTAGGGCTGTGCAAGTATATTGCATGATATGAGCAATAGTGCACACTACTTACATATACATGTATTTATCCAGCTTTGCTGCAAAATGACGTGGCATTTCTCCACATCCATAATAGTTCCGGTCATTTTCAGGTAGATGATCCACATCATGGAAGATTACACAGTCCCAGACACTGTCTTTCATGGCCTCTTTGAAGCCCACATTGAAGAGCATCGCACGGTTAAAGGGTTGTGTGCCAGTCTTCACAGAGCAAACACAGAGAGAAAAACAAACGTACTCAGGCTTTGTCATCTGACTTTTTTCTACATTTTTCTAACTTGTTAAATCATAATCAAATAATAATAATTACACCCAAATCAAATAGATAAGTTATAAACACAGTTCAGGATATTCAAGTATTCTGTTTAAATTTACTTACTATATTATTTTACACTTTGGTAATACAGAAGAATACACTGCTATTATCTAGCCTATATTGATATCACACTTACATAATAATATAATTTATATTTCTGCTCTACTTCAAACACATCAGGATAGGGATTATTTATGACCAGAAAAAAAATAGTCATTAAAAATAATAAAGGTTTTATTTCTCAAAGGCTTTCTCAGAGACCCTGGCACTCTACATGCCCACACTCCAGCCTGAGAATCAATCAAACAACCCCATCCACAGTGAGCCAGCTCCCAAGACACCTGATGCACAGGGCACATGCTCACAATCCCAGCCTATAAACCAACCCAGTGAATGCTGCCCCAGCAAAGCTGTGCCACAACTGCCACAAACCTCCCAAGCATAGGCTTCTTTTTTTTTTTTTTCTTTTTGTCTTTTTTCGTGTCCGGCAACGGATCGCAACCCTCAGTGTCGCGCCCGCACCGGACCGGGACCGGCAACGGGATCGCAACCCTCGGCGCTGCATCCGCACCTCGCTCAGCCAGTGAGCGGGAACCGGTCTGTATGTGGGATCCGAACCCTCGGCGGGAGCGCTGCCACGCTTCCCAAGCGGCGCACTGTAGCAGTGCGCCACCGGGCCGGCCCCAAGCATAGGCTTCTAAGTCACTCGCGTACACAGCAAAATTGGATTACAGCTGAAAAAACTACATGGAGTCTACACTGCTACACCTGTACAGAACAAAGCTATTGTATTCTACCCCATCAACACCCTAGGATACATTTGCAGGTTTTGCCCACACAAGCCACTCTACAAAAGTCAAAGAGGTGACTGTTCCACCAAATGCAAATATTAACACAGAGAAACAAGAAATATTAAAAAACAAAGTAACATGATACCACCAAAGATACACAATGATGCTCCAGTAACTGATGTCAAAAATGAGAAACTGCAAACTTGCTAGAAAAGGAATTCAAATAAATAATCTTAAGGAAACTCACTGAAATACAAGAGAATACAGACAATTTAGTGAAGTCAGAAAGAGAAAAGAAAAGGAGGAGGGAAGGAGGGAGGGAGGGAGGAAGGAAGGAATGAAAGAAAGAAAGAAAGAAAAATACAACAATCATAATAATATGTTGAACATTCAAAAGGAGAGAACAGAATTGAGGTTACCAGAGGTGGGAAAGGGGGAGAAGGAATCAGTAAAAGGCCATGAAAAATGATTACATTGTGTAATGTTTACATTATAAATTGTAAAATGATTATATTGTATATTGTATAATATCCTGATTTGACCATCCATCACATACTGCACACAGGTAATGATACTCAACTCTTATCCCATAGATATATACAATTAACTATGTTACAATAAAAATAAATAAAAAATATTCACCTAAAAAAACCCACAAAAAGACAAAAAAAAGAAAAAGAAAAACAATTCATGATCTGAATAAGAAATTCAAGAGATATCAAAAAAAAAAATCAAACAAACTTGGAACTGAAGAATTCATTGAGTGAAATAAAAAATATATGTGAGAGTATCAACAACATAATAGATCAAGCAGAAGAAACAAATTCTGTTTTTGAAGACAGCTGTTTTGAAATAATGCAGGAAGACAAAAAAAGAATAAAGAATAAAAGGGAATAAACAAATCCTACAAGATCTATGGGGTACTATTAAGCAAACAAGTGTTCAAATTATGAGCATTGCAGAAGGAGAAGAAAACAAAGATATTGAAAACATATTTAATGAAACAGCTGAAAAATTCCTTAGTCCAAGTAAAGATACAAACATACAAATCCAGGAAGCTCAAAGGCTCCCAAATATATTCAACTCAAAATGGTCCTCTCCAAGACACATTATACTCTAATAGTCCAAAGTTAAAGACAAAGAGAATTGTAGAAACGTCAAAAGAAAGCATCAAGTCATCTGGAGTATACCAACATTTATAAAGCAAATGTATTTCACAGGGCCTACTTTACAAAGCCCTGTAGTCTCAGGTTTAGCCTAACCTTTTGGAATTACATATAGAAATGTTAACCTTGCAAAAGACAGGAACTTTCCTCAGGCTAAAGTCTCTGTTGTGGATATAAAATTGTAACACAGCAAAGTTGCTGGCTAAAGGATACATGTCCTTGGTTAACCTACTAATTGATATGTCAGGAAAGTTGCCTTGTTGTTCTGTAAAAATACTGAGGAAACTGCTGTAAGAAAACAGTATTTACTAAGAACAAGCTTTTGTTGGTGGATCAACTAACCTTTGGCAAATTACATTATGGAATGTCACTTTGCTTATTTCAGTGATGTTACTAGCTTTCCATTCGTTAGCCATAATTCTACCAATATCCTTGTGTTTTTGTAATGGTTAAATCAACTGAATTTTCTTATAAAACTTCCTTGTCTTTACAATAAAAGAGAGAGGCTGACTTTGGAGGCAGCAGACACATTCAGTTTTGCCCCTCCTAATGAGAAAATTACTGAAGTGCAGTCCATCTGTGCCTCAATGCATACATAGTGCTTGAGTATTCACATAATTCTTTTCTTTGTATCCATTACACAGGGAAAAGAAGTGTAACAAAGTCATTTATAAGGGAAGCCCCATTAGACTAATAGCAGACTACTCAGCAGAAACCCTACAGGCCAGGAAAGAATGGGATGATATATTCAATGTACTGAAAGAAAAAAAAAACTTCCAGCCAAGATTTTACCCAGCAAAGCTATCCTTCAGAAATGAAAGAGAAATAAAATCTTTCTCAGAAAAGCAAATTAAGAGAATTCATCACCACCAAATCAGCCTTATGAGAAATGCTTAGGGGATTCCTAAATCTTGAAGAGAAAGAAGGATAACAACCATCATGAAAACACCTGAAAAATATGAAACTTACTAAAAGAGTAGGTACTCAAATTAGAAAGATGAAAAAAAAAATTATCAATACAGAAAACAAACAAATTGCAAGGATAAGCAAGAGAGGGAGAAAGGAACAAAGGACACACAAAACAATTAGAAAACAACCAACAAAATTACAGGAGTAAAACTTTACATATCAATAAAAACCTTGAATGTAAATGAATTTAATGCACCAATTAAAAGACAAAAACTATCTGAATAGATTAAAATATGACCCATCCATCTGCTGCCTACAAAAAACACAACTTACCTACAAGAACACACATAGACCAGAAGTGAAGGGATGGAAATAGTCCATGCAAATGAGAAACAAAAGCGAGCAGCAGTAGCTATATTTATATCAGATAAAACAGACTTTAAATCAAAATGTGTACTAAGAGACAAGGAAAGGCATTATACAATGATAAAGAGATCAATACAGAAAGAGCATATAACAATTATAACTATATGCACACCCAACACCAGAGCACACAGATATATAAAGCAAATATTATCAGATCTAAAGGGAGAGATAGATGCCAACAAAATAATAGTTGGGGACTTTACTACCACACTCTCAGCATTGGACAGATTATCAAGACAGAAAATCAACAAGGAAACATTGGTTTTAAATGGCACCATAAACCAGATGGACCAAACAGACATTTACAGAACATTTCATCCAACAGATGCAGAATACATTCTTTTTATGAGCACATGGAACATTCTCCAGGACTGACCATATGTTAGACCACAAAACAAGTCTCAAATTCAAAAAAACCAAAATCATACCAAGTATTTTTTTCTGACCACAATGGAATAAAACTAGAAATCAATAACAAGAGGAACTTTAGAAACTACAAGTATACATGGAAATGAAACAACACCATCTTGAATGACCAATGGGTCAAAGAGATTAAGAAAGAAAACAAAATATTTCTCAAAATAAATTAAGACAAAACACAACATACTAAAACCTACAGTATATAGCCAAGGCAGTACTAAGAAGTTTATAGGAATAAATACCTACATCAAAAAAATAGAAATATTTCAAATAAACAACCTAACAACACACCTCAAGGAATGAGAAAAATAAGAACTAAACCAAACCCAAAATATGTAGAAGAAAAGAAATAATAAAAATCATAGCAAAAACAAATTAAATTGAGACTAAAAATACAATACAAAACATCTAGGGCCGGCCTGGTGGCGCACTGCTACAGTGCGCCGCCTCCCGCCGAGGGTTCGGATCCCACATACAGACCGGCCGCTCACTGGCTGAGCAAGGCGCGAGCGCAACACCGAGGGGTGCGATCCCGTGGCCGGTCCCAGCCCC